>NC_057796.1:131442689-131452234 GCF_018294505.1 Triticum aestivum
CGGTCGCCGTCCCGCCGCCTCGCCGCCGGCGCCACGCCGCCGCACCCTCGCCACCGCCCGTGGCCGCACCCGAGACGCCGGCGCCTCCCTCCTCCGCCGCCCGTGGACGTCGTCGCCCCCTCCAACCCCGGCGGCCTCCTCCTGCCATGTATTTTTGTGATCTCTGCGGTGACTTGCACAAGCATGCAAACTAGGCTTCGTAATGTTTCTGATTTCAGGGACTCGGTAATTTTTCCAAGTCTTTGTCTACTGTTATTTTGTTGCTATGTATCCATGTGTCTACAGAGAGATCCATGCTTATTTTGGAGATGTTCAGTAAGGATGTTTGGTAGATATTGTGGTAGTTGATCCATTCATGCCCTTGTTTGCAATTATGGACTGCCATAGCATGACTCAATCTTGCTCTACTTTTTCTATAAAATATTTCTGGCAGATTCTTAACATGATATTCAATTTTGCCAAGCTTGTTGTAATTGTTCCATACATGCTATGTTTTTTCTCTTGACATGGATAGTTTCATAAACATGCCATCTTGCAATAGGTATGCTTGTTTTGTCATGAATTGCTTCGTGGTGAGTGCATCAAGCTCACCAAGATGCCTTCATATTATTGTTCCTGCCATGCTCTGTTTTCTGCCAAGTCTGGAACCTGTTAACGAAACTTGCTATGTTTACATGGTTGCCATCATATCTTCTGGTCCTTTTTGGCTTATGGTCAGTAAGGGATTGTTGTCACACGCATTTAGTAGAATACTTCCATGCCTTGTTTTGCCATGTTAATTTCCTGTAGCATGTTGATTTCGTGCTCTGAACATTGCTACCTGATGCTGTTTCAGTCATGTCCAGTAATTTCACCAAGTCTGTGAACCTGTTATCTTTTGCACTTTTGCCATGCTTGTTTGAGCCTGTTATGCTGTGATCTAGCCGTAGCTCAGTGTTCATCTTTTGTCAACCATCTCCTGTGTTTACTGTCATATGCTTTGTTGCTACGTTGGAGTGTTGTAGCTTTGTTACTTGTTGCATTCTAAGTGCTATCATGCTGTTAGTCGCAGATTCGTGCCATTCTTGTTTTGCTTGCCATTTGCAAACCGTGCATCCGTTTCAGGTGATCTTTATATTGATTTCAATCGAAATCATCTCATCTTTCCAGTGGCATGCTTGGTTTGCCAAGTTACTGCCCTGTTCATCATTTTCCTTCCGGAGCACGCATATGCATCGCATATCATATCTTGCATATCATTCATGTTTTGCATCATGTTGCTTGTGCATTTCCCGTGAGTGATTGTGGTTCCGTTGCTTGTGTTCTTGTTTTGGGTAGAGCCGGGAGATGAATTCATGAACGAGGAACCTGTTGAGTACGCTTACGAGGATCAAGCTTTCGACAACTCTGAGAACCTTGCAGGCAAGATGACCATACCCTCGAAATCATTTCTATCTTTGCTTTGCTAGTTGTTCGCTCTATTTGCCATGCTGCGCTACCTACCACTTGCTATATCATGCCTCCCATATTGCCATGTCAGCCCCTAACCATCCTTTCCTAGCAAACCGTTGTTTGGCTAAGTTACCGCTTTTGCTCAGCCCTTCTTATAGCGTTGCTAGTTGCAGGTGAAGTTGAAGTTGGTTCCATGTTGGAACATGGATATTTTGGGATATCACAACATCTCTTATTTAATTAATGCATCTATATATTTTGGTAAAGGGTGGAAGGCTCGGCCTTATGCCTGGTGTTTTGTTCCACTCTTGCCGCCCTAGTTTCCGTCTTACCGGTATTATGTTCCTTGAGTTTGCGTTCCTTACGCGGTTGGGTGATTTATGGGACCCCCTTGACAGTTCGCTTTGAATAAAACTCTTCCAGCAAGGCCCAACCTTGGTTTTACCATTTGCCACCTAAGCCTTTTCCCCCGGGTTTTCACTAGCCCGAGGGTCATCTTTATTTAAACCCCCGGGCCAGTGCTCCTCTGAGTATTGGTCCAACCTGTCAGTCGCCGGTGGACACCAGGGGCAACTCTGGGATCGCCTATCGGAAGCTTGGACAATCTGGTGTGCCCTGAGAACGAGATATGTGCAGCTCCTATCGGTATTTGTCGGCACATTCGGGTGGCCTTGCTGGTCTTGTTTTACCATTGTCGAAATGTCTTGTAGACCGGGATTCCGAGACTGATCGGGTCTTTCCAGGAGAAGGTTTATCCTTCGTTGACCGTGAGAGCTTATAAGGCCTTGTACAATGGGAAATGCTTAGAGGGGTGCTTAGAAAAGTAAACCGAGATTTTCTGAAGCACTGGTGCCTATTTCTACAGGAGAGACGCTTAGTTAAGCGTCTACCCTGTACAAATAAGCACCGGTGCTTAAGGAAAGTCTGGTTTATTTCTCTAAGCACCTCCCCTAAGCACCTCCCATTGTACAGGGCCTAATGGGCTAAGTTGGGACACCCCTGCAAGGTATTATCTTTCGAAAGCCGTGCCCGCGGTTATGAGGCAGATGGGAATTTGTTAACGTCCGGTTGTAGAGAACTTGTCACTTGACTTAATTAATATGCATCAACCATGTGTGTAGCCGTGATGGTCTCTTCTCGGTGGAGTCCAGGAAGTGAACACGGTTTGAGTTATGAATGACGTAAGTAGGAGTTCAGGATCACTTCTTGGTCATTACTAGATGACGACTGTTTCCGTTGCTTCTCTTCTCGCTCTCATTTGCGTATGTTAGCTACCTTATATGCTTAGTGCCTACTGCAGTTCCACCTCATTACACCATCCTTTCCTATAAGCTTAAATAGTCTTGATCTCGCGGGCGTGAGATTGCTGAGTCCTCGTGACTCACAGATTCTACCAAAACAGTTGCAGGTGCCGACGATGCCAGTGCAGATGACGCAATCGACCTCAAGTGGGAGTTCGATGAGGAACGTGGTCGTAACTATGTGTCTTTTCCTGATGATTAGTAGTGGAGCCCAGTTGGGTCGATCGCGGATCTAGCATTTGGGGTTATCTTATTTTCATTTGGATTTGACCGTAGTCGGTCTATGTGTGGATTTTGGATGATGTATGAATTATATTTATGTATTGTGTGAAGTGGCGATTGTAAGCCAACTCTCGTTATCCCATTCTTGTTCATTACATGGGATTGTGTGAAGATGACCCTTCTTGCGACAAAACCACAATGCGGTTATGCCTCTAAGTCGTGCCTCGACACGTGGGAGATATAGCCGCATCGTGGGCGTTACAAGTTGGTAATCAGAGCCATCCCCGACTTAGGAGCCCCCTTCTTGATCGAATCGCTGGCGTTGTTGAGTCTAGAACAAAAATGTTTTGAGTCTTAGGATTATATATATCGGAGAGTAGGATTCTTTTTACTCCTCAGTCCCTTCGTCGCTCTGGTGAGGCCTCCTGACGTAGAAGTTTTGACTCTTCTCTCCTCAAATTTCACTAAAAAAATTTAGGATCACGCGGGTATCTTGGAATTGTTGCGATGGTTTTGTGACGAGAACATTGTTCTTGGTCCCTCCTGACATTTAGGGGTTGTGGCAGTGTCCCGGGGAGTTGAGCTCCGAGGTGTTGTCGTCACAATTTTATCGTTGCAGTTCTAGAATACCTGAGTTTCGCCGACATCGAAATCTCTTTTATGCAGTTGTTGGTGAGATCACCTCGACGCCACCCAGTACTGGGGCGGGAGTTCGGGAGTATTGCCATAACTCGTATAACGGATGTTTTTTTCGAAGGTTGAGGTACACGATTTCCGAAGGTTTCTTGGTTATGTGTTGACGGATGGATACAGCTGGATCTAGGGATTGCTAGTTTGGGTGATATATTTTTGTGTCCCCTGTATCCCCAACACCAGATTGCATAACCAGAAAGTTTTGGGAGTTTATAAGTGGGAATTCAAGTAGCTCCTAGGATATCTTTCCGACAGACGCATGATATGAGATGGGGGTTCGACGTCTAGTGGTCCGCCTTTCCACGGTTGGTTTTACAGTGGTCTCGTAGTGTCTTAAAGAGTCCTTGGCTATGCCGACTCGGGGACGCTTCGTATGTCATGTGCACTGCCTTGTACATGATGGTGCTGTACGATCGAGCCCGTGTGGGCCCCACCACGAAAACTTCGGACGAAATCTCTATCATATGGTTGTTCCGGCTTATTCTGCAAGCCAATACTTTTTTTTGTTTTGAATTGTGGTATTCGAGTTACTTCGAAGTCAAATGTTGATTCCATACCTTTTTCTAAGTGGCTTCTCAACTTAATGGAAGTGTGATGATTTACTATGGAATTCATTCGTTCATCCTCGTTCGAATGTTTATTGTGAAGACTATATGTTGCAATTTCTATTCGTTGATTCAACTTGACTATTTGTCTATCAAGATGCTAACGGATGTCACCCTCTTCAGGATGGCTCCGCCAACGCGTCAGAATCCGGAACGCAATGAAGGGAGTCAGGCGAACCCTCCACCACCACCTCCGCCTCCAGAGGCATGGCAAGCTATCATGGCAGCCACCAACGCCAATGCTCAGATGATTCTGCAACTCTTGCAAGAACGCACCCAAGGGCAAGGCAATCAAGGAAATCAAGGTCAAGGCAACAATCAGCCTCACTTCGCTACCCTCAACCAGTTTCTCGCAAATCAGCCCAAGTCTTTCAGCTACTGTGCCGAGGCCATGGATGCCGATGATTGGCTTGTGGACATCAACAAGCATTTTGAATGTAGCAATGTCAGGCCTGAGGACTATGTCAAGTTCGCTTCTTTTTAGCTCAAGGACCAAGCTGCTGATTGGTATCAACAATACAAAGATTCCAGAGGAGGTCGTGTGATCACTTGGACTGACTTCTGTCGGGACTTCAAAGCGCACCAGATTCCACAAAGTGTTGTTGAGAGCAAGCGTGAGGAGTTCCGCAATCTCAAGCAAGGCAACATGTCTGCGTGTCAATTCAACATCCAGTTTCAGAAACTTGCTCGCTTCGCTAAACAAGACGTTCCTGATGAAAAGAGCATGATCTATCACTTCAGAGGTGGCCTTAGGGAGGATCTGCAGTTAGCTCTCGTTCTTGTTGAGCCTACTCAGTTTGATCAATTCTATAACATGGCACTGAAGCAAGAGGCTGCTCAGCTCAAGTGTGAGGCTTCTAAGAAGAGAGTCAGAGACGCAGTTCAGTCTTCTTCTTCCTCATTAGTGGCTGCTAAGCAACAGAAGTTCTGGTTGCCTCCTCCTCCTCCGTTTCGTCAGCCTTACTAGCAGAAGAACAAAGGTGGCCATGGATCTTCCCACTCATCCAATCCTGGCTATCAGAACAAGTCTCGGAATCAAGCTCCAAAGTCGAATGCTCCTTATCATCGTCCACTCTCAGAGGTGACTTGCAACAAATGTCAGCAAAAAGGTCACTATGCTAACAAGTGCTTGAACCAAAGGCGTCTTCCGCCTCCTCCTCCTGTGAGATCTTCCAGCAATGCAGTGGTCAAGCATAATCCAAAGTTTGCAAAGGTGAACATGATGAACGCAGCTCAAGCGGAGGAATCTACTGATGTGATAATGGGTAATCTCTCAGTTAATGATATTCCTGCAGAAGTTCTTTTTGATACTGGTGCATCGCTTTCTTTCATCTCAAGACCATTTGCATCCAAGTATGAATTGCATTTCCAAGAATTGCCTAGAACGTTAGCAGTTGTCTCTCCGGGCAAATGCATGAACGCAAGCTACATGGTTCCGGATGTTTCCATCAAGATGGGGAACTATAAATTTTTGTCTAAACCAATTGTTCTTGGTGACTCGGATATTGATCTTATTCTCGGGATGGACTGGCTTTCTAAGCACAAGGCTCAACTTGATTGTGCTGCCAGGGAAATTCAATTGACACACTCTTCTGAGGATGTTATCATTTATGCCGCTCATGATGAAACCATTCGGTTGTTTTCTCTCAATGAGAAGGGCGAATTGAATGCCATCTCTCAGATTCCAGTCGTTTGTGAGTACCAAGATGTCTTTCCAGAAGAGCTTCCGGGTATGCCTCCTCACCGGCCAGTTGAGTTCGTTATCGATCTTGAGCCCGGCACTGAACCCGTGTGCAAGCGTCCTTACAAGCTTGGACCCAAGAAGCTGAAGGAATTGAAGAAACAGCTCGATGAACAAGAGCGTCTGGGTCTGATCAGACCGAGTTCATCTCCATGGGGTTGTGGTGTTCTTTTTGTCCAGAAGAAGGATGGCACAGACCGACTTTGTGTCGATTACCGTCCATTGAACAAGAAGACAATCAAGAACAAGTATCCACTTCCCAACATCAATGAGCTATTCGAGCAACTCAAAGGTGCTAAAGTATTCTCCAAGCTTGACCTTCGTACGGGTTATCATCAGATTCGCATTCGTGAAGAAGATATTCCCAAGACAGCATTCAGAACAAGCTTTGGTTCTTATGAATATACTGTCATGTCTTTCGGCCTTGTCAATGCTCCTCCAACATTCTCTCGGATGATGAATTTCATCTTCAACCCCTATACCAATGAATTCGTCCTGGTGTATCTCGATGATATCTTGGTCTTCTCCAAGAATAAGAAGGATCATGCCAAACATTTGCGATTGGTGCTCGACAAGCTCAGAGAGTATCAATTCTATGCGAAGTTTTCCAAATGTGAGTTTTGGCTTGATGAAGTTCTTTACCTTGGTCACATCATCTCTGCCAAGGGCATCGCTGTTAATCCTGAGAAGGTGTCTGCAATTGTGAATTGGGAACCTCCTCAGAATGTCAAGCAGCTTCGCAATTTTCTTGGTCTTGCAAGCTATTGCCGAAGATTCGTTGAGAATTTCCCTAAGATTGCAAAGACTCTTTCCAACCTCCTCCAGAAGCATGTGAAGTATGTCTGGTCTCCTGAGTGTGATGTTGCTTTCAACACTCTCAAAGAGAAACTCGTCACAGCTCCTGTCTTAACTCCTCCTGATGAATCCAAGCCTTTCGAAGTTTTCTGTGATGCTTCTCTTCAAGGTCTCGGTGCTGTGTTAATGCAAGAGAAGAAAGTTGTGGCCTATACCTCTCGTCAGTTGAAGCCCAACGAAAAGAACTACCCCACTCACGATCTTGAGTTGGCGGCAGTTGTCCATGCATTAATAACATGGAGACATCTCTTGTTGGGAAGACAAGTGGACATATTCACCGATCACAAGAGTCTCAAGTACATCTTCACTCAGCCCAACCTCAACCTCAGGCAGACTCGATGGGTCGAAATGATTCAAGAGTACAATCCGAGTATTGAATATACTCCAGGCAAAGCCAATGTCATTGCGGATGCTTTAAGCAGGAAGGCTTATTGCAACAGCTTAATTCTCAAGCCATTCCAACCGGATCTTTGTGAAGCTTTCCGCAAGCTGCATCTCCAAGTTGTTCCTCAAGGCTTTCTTGCCAACCTCATAGTCTCTCCTACTTTGGAAGATCAAATTCGTGAGGCGCAACTCCTGGATACCATGGTGAAGAAGGTGAAACGTGGTATCAACAAGGGTCTTTCCAAATACAAGTGCTATCGCATTGATGACAGAGACACTTTATTCTTCGAGGACCGGATTGTGGTTCCTAAAGGTGATCTAAGGAAAGTCATTATGAATGAGGCGCACAATTCTCTTCTTTCCATTCATCCTGGAAGTATGAAGATGTACCATGACCTCAAGCAGTCATATTGGTGGACTCGAATGAAGCGAGAAATTGCCCAATTCGTGAATGAGTGTGATGTCTGTCGAAGAGTGAAAGCAGAACACCAACGACCAGCTGGTCTCCTCCAACCTCTTGCTATCCCAGAGTGGAAGTTTGAACATATCAAAATGGACTTCGTGACTGGTTTTCCCAAGTCCAAGCGTGGAAATGATGCTATCTTCGTTGTCATTGACAAGCTTTCTAAAGTGGCTCATTTCCTTCCAATCAAAGAGTCTATCACAGCAGCTCAGTTGGCAGAGCTATACACCTCCAGGATTGTCTCCTTGCAAGGCATTACACAATTGATTTCTTCAGATCGTGGAAGCATCTTCACTTCTAAGTTCTGGGACTCCTTCCAGAAGGCCATGGGCACCAACATTCGCTTCAGCATAGCTTTCCATCCTCAAACTAGTGGCCAAGTCGAGCGAGTCAATCAAATCCTTGAAGATATGCTCAGGGCTTGTGTCATTTCCTTTGGCATGAAGTGGGAAGATTGTCTTCCATATGCCAAATTCTCCTACAACAACAGCTTCCAAGCGAGTTCGAGCAAGGCCCCATTTGAAATTCTATATGGCAGAAAGTGCCGTACTCCTCTCAATTGGTCCGAGACTGGTGAACGCCAACTTCTTGGCAACGACTTAATCACAGAGGCTGAAGAAATGTGTAAAGTCATCCGTGAGAATCTCAAAGCCGCGCAATCCCGCCAGAAGAGTTACAATGATAGCAAGCACCGTGACTTGGCTTTCGAGATCGGAGACCATGTCTACCTCCGCGTCTCCAATGAAAGGCACTCGTCGCTTCGGTATCAAAGGGAAGCTTGCCCCTAGATACGTGGGTCCTTTCAAGATCATTGGCAAAAGAGGCGACCTCGCCTATCAACTTGAGCTTCCTTCCAACTTCGTGAGCATGCACGATGTGTTCCACGTGTCACAGCTTCGCAAGTGCTTCAAGACTCCTGAGCGCACCATCAACTTCGAAGAGATTGACCTCCAGGAAGATTTGTCTTATCATGAGCACCCCATTGCTATTCTTGAAGAAACTGAGCACAAGACTCACAACAAGTCAATCAAATTCCTGAAAGTGAAGTGGTCGCACCATTCCGACCGAGAAGCCACCTGGGAGCGCGAGGACCACCTCCGTTCCGAATATCCGGAGTTCTTTCAGTCCTAGATCTCGGGACGAGATCCTCTCGTAGTGGTGGAGTGTTGTAACACCCCGGATGTAACTTTCTACATTTGTAACTCCAACTCTTGCCATTTTCGGCTATGTGTTATGATATTCCCTCTGTGGTCGGGTTTTGTCTTTCGTTTTGCATTTTGTTTTCATTATGCATCTCATATCATGTCATCATGTGCATTGCATTTGCATACGTGTTCGTCTCATGCATCCGAGCATTTTCCCCGTTGTCCGTTTTGCAATCTGGCACTCCCACCTCCTCCGGCGCACCCCTTTTCGTTTCTTTTCGTGAGCGGGTGTTGAACGTTCTCGGAATGGACCGAGTCTTGTCAAGTGGCCTTGGTATACCACCGGTCAAGTTTCGTTCCATTTGGAGGTCGTTTGGTACTCCAACGGTTAACCGGATAACAGCAGAGTCTGTTTGTGTGTTGCAGAAAAACCCCTCTCTAAACAACCCAAAAACCCCTCTAAGTCATTTCCATGCTCTAGGTCGTTCGATCACGATCGTGTGGGCGAAAACCGCACTCCGTTTGGAGTCTCCTAGCTCCCTCTACCTATATATACACCCCCCTCCCGAAATATTTCGCAGATCAAACCCTAAAAATTCTCCCCGCCGCCGCCGGACAAATCTCCCACCGACGGACGTGTCCGCCTCCCACCGCCGCTGCCACGTGTTGCCTCCGTACGCCGCGCCGCCGCCGGCCCGCGAGCCC
>NC_057796.1:131752690-131831885 GCF_018294505.1 Triticum aestivum
ACGGAATGCGTGGTCGTGTTCATCGGGAGGGCTTGGACAGAACAGGCGATGGAAACGAGGCCTGGCGTACCGCAAAACGGAGGAAACGGACCTCCTACGTTCGGAACGGGGTCCTGTTGATCGGGAGGGGTGTGGCGTACCGCAAAACGGAGGAAACGGACCTCCTACGGTCGAAACGGGGGTCCTGTTGATCGGGAGGGGTGTGGCGTACCGCAAAACGGATGAAACGGACCTCCTACGGTCGAAACGGGGGTCCTGTTGATCGGGAGGGGTGTGGCGTGCCGCAAAACGGACGAAACGGACCTCCTACGGTCGTAACGGGGGTCCTGTTCATCGGAAGGGGTGTGGCGTACCGCAAAACGGGACTCCACGGGATACTGTTCATCTCCACCGTCGACCTCCTCCAGCCTCCACGGGCTACCGTCGACCTCCTCGAGCCTCCACGGGCTCCTGTTCATCTAGCCTCCACCGCGCGCTACTCCACCGGCTACTGTTCAACCACCCCTCCACGGGCACCCCTCCACCGTCTACTGTTCATCCAGCCCTCCACACCACGGGGTCCTGTTCAACCACCCCTCCACCGTCTACTGTTCATCCAGCCCTCCACACCACGGGGTCCTGTTCATCCAGAGGCAACGCCACCGCTCACTGTTCATCCAACCCCCCCCCCCCCGCGCAACTCTCACTGTTCATCCAATCGATCGGCTTCAGTTAGCAGCAGTAGCGAAGGAATCGCTCGATCGGGTTCAGTTAACAGCCATCGATCGATCGCTCGGGTTCAGTAACGCGTAGCCTGTAGTGCAATCGCTCGGGTTCAGTTAGACCCCTACGCCTCGCTCGGGTTCAGTTAGAGCCAACGCCTCGCACACACGCGCGTACGTGTACGAGAGAAACGCGCATCGCTCGGCCCCCGGCCTCCCACCGTAACCGGGAACTCCCCGAAATTTTCCTCCCCCTCACTTCTACCACGGTTTTTTCCGTCATGGACGGCCCAAAGAATGTCATGCAACTGCGTCTCCGGCCCGCCCAGGACGAAAAGCCCATTTTCTGTCATGATTTTTTGTCATAGAAGTAGGAGCCCACCACATCTATGATGATACCGGGTTTTGTCACAATTATCGTCATAGAAGTGTCATATGTATGACAGGAAAAAATTTCGTTCGGCCCAAAATGTCACGGATGTGTCTTTTTTTTTGTAGTGATGGCTAAGAGATCAAGAGATCAATTGTTGTGTCTATGGGGTGCCCCCCTGCCCCCGTATATAAAGGAGCAAGGGAGGGAGAGGCGGCCGGCCAGGAGGAGGCGCGCCAGGAGGAGTCTGCTACCTCTTGAGCACTGCGTTGGTTTTCCCTTGAAGAGGAAAGGGTGATGCAGCAAAGTAGCGTAAGTATTTCCCTCAGTTTTTTAGAACCAAGGTATCAATCCAGTAGGAAGCCACGCACGAGTCCCTCGCACCTACACAAACAAATAAATCCTCGCAACCAACGCGATAAGGGGTTGTCAATCCCTTCACGGTCACTTACGAGAGTGAGATCTGATAGATATGATAGGATAATATTTTTGGTATTTTTTATGATAAAGATGCAAAGTAAAATAAAAGGCAATAAAAATAACTAAGTGTTGGAAGATTAATATGATAGAAAATAGACCCGGGGGCCATAGGTTTCACCAGTGGCTTCTCTCAAGAGCATAAGTATTTACGGTGGGTGAACAAATTACTGTTGAGCAATTGACAGAATTGAGCATAGTTATGAGAATATCTAGGTATGATCATGTATATGGGCATCATGTCCGAGACAAGTAGACCGACTCCTGCCTGCATCTACTACTATTACTCCACACATCGACCGCTATCCAGCATGCATCTAGAGTATTAAGTTCATAAGAACAGAGTAACGCTTTAAGCAAGATGACATGATGTAGAGGGATAAACTCATGCAATATGATATAAACCCCATCTTGTTATCCTCGATGGCAACAATACAATACGTGCCTTGCTGCCCCTACTGTCACTGGGAAAGGACACCGCAACATTGAAACCAAAGCTAAGCACTTCTCCCATTGCAAGAAAGATCAATCTAGTAGGCCAAACCAAACTGATAATTCGAAGAGACTTGCAAAGATAACCAATCATACATAAAAGAATTCAGAGAAGATTCAAATATTGTTCATAGATAAACTTGATCATAAACCCACAATTCATCGGTCTCAACAAACACACCGCAAAAGAAGATTACATCGAATAGATCTCCAAGAGAGAGGGGGAGAACATTGTATTGAGATCCAAAAAGAGAGAAGAAGCCATCTAGCTAATAACTATGGACCCAAAGATCTGAGGTAAACTACTCACACATCATCGGAGAGGCTATGGTGTTGATGTAGAAGCCCTCCATGATCGATGCCCCCTCCGGCGGAGCTCCGGAACAGGCCCGAAGATGGGATCTCACGGGTACAGAAGGTTGCAGCGGTGGAATTAGGTTTTTGGCTCCGTATCTGGTAGTTTGGGGGTACATAGGTATATATAGGATGAAGAAGTACGTCGGTGGAGCAACGTGGGGCCCACGAGGGTGGAGGGCGCGCCCAGGGGGGTAGGCGCACCCCCTACCTCGTGGCTTCCTGGTTGATGTCTTGACATAGGGTCCAAGTCCTCTGGATCACGTTCGTTCCGAAAATCACGTTCCCGAAGGTTTCATTCCGTTTGGACTCGTTTGATATTCTTTTTCTGCGAAACTCTGAAATAGGCAAAAAACAGCAATTCTGGGCTGGGCCACCGGTTAATAGGTTAGTCCCAAAAATAATATAAAAGTGTATAATAAAGCCCATCAATGTCCAAAACAGAATATAATATAGCATGGAGCAATCAAAAATTATAGATACGTTGGAGACGTATCAGAGTCCTACTCCCACCGGGAGTGAGTAGGACTCCCTCCTTTCCTAGTTGGAGTAGGAGAAGGGGGAAGGAGGAGGGAGAGAGGAAGGAAAGGGGGGCGCCGCCCCCCTCCTTGTCCAATTCAGATTAGAGGGGGAGGGGGCGCACGGCCTGCCCTGGCCGCCCCTCCTCTTCTCCACTAAGGCCCATGTAGGCCCATTAAACCCCCCCCCCCCGGGGGGGGGGGGGTTCCGGTAACCCCCGGTACTCCGGTAAAATCCTGATTTCATCCGGAACACTTCTGATATCCAAATATAGGCTTCCAATATATCAATCTTTATGTCTCGACCATTTCGAGACTCCTCGTCATGTCCGTGATCACATCCGGGACTCCGAACTATCTTCGGTACATCAAAACACATAAACTCATAATATAACTGTCATCAAACTTTAAGCGTGCGGACCCTACGGGTTCGAGAACTATGTAGACATGACCGAGACACGTCTCCGGTCAATAACCAATAGCGGAACCTGGATGCTCATATTGGCTCCCACGTATTCTACGAAGGTCTTTATCGGTCAGACCGCATAACAACATACGTTGTTCCCTTTGTCATCGGTATGTTACTTGCCCGAGATTCGATCGTCGGTATCGCAATACGTAGTTCAATCTCGTTACCGGCAAGTCTCTTTACTCGTTCTACAATACATCATCCCGCAACTAACTCATTAGTTGCAATGCTTGCAAGGCTTATAGTGATGTGCATTACCGAGTGGGCCCAGAGATACCTCTCCGACAATCGGAGTGACAAATCCTAATCTCGAAATACGCCAACCCAACAAGTACCTTCGAAGACACCTGTAGAGCACCTTTATAATCACCCAGTTATGTTGTGACGTTTGGTAGCACACAAAGTGTTCCTCCGGTAAATGGGAGTTGCATAATCTCATAGTCATAGGAACATGTATAAGTCATGAAGAAAGCAATAGCAGAATACTAAACGATCGTGTGCTAAGCTAATGGAATGGGTCAAGTCAATCACATCATTCTCCTAATGATGTGATCCCGTTAATCAAATGACAACTCATGTCAATGGCTAGGAAACATAACCATCTTTGACCAACGAGCTAGTCAAGTAGAGGCATACTACTGACACTCTGTTTGTCTATGTATTCACACAAGTATTATGTTTCCGGTTAATACAATTCTAGCATGAATAATAAACGTTTATCATGATATAAGGAAATAAATAATAACTTTATTATTGCCTCTAGGGCATATTTCCTTCAGTTGGATCCACCCTTTTTAGGTTCGTCAGCATTGTACCGAGGCTTCGGATTATGCAAATGACGATTTTTGGCTTCGTAGTGTGTTGTCACGAAGTTTGCCGCCTCCTCAGTAATGAATGCCTCAGCCATCGATGCTTCAATTCTACGTTTATTTTTACATTTTGCTCGTAGTGTCTTCTGCATCCTCTCAGTGGCGTAGCACCAACGATTTTGCACAGGCCCCCCAATCTTGCCTCGGTTGGGAGATGCAAAATCAAGTGCTGCATTGGATTAAAGAAGCTCGGCAGAAAGATCTTCTCTAACTTGCATATCAACTCCGACGCCAACTCTTCCATTTCTTCTAGCAGGCCAGTCGATAGTTCTTTTGCACAGAGAACACGGAAGAAATAGCTCAGCTCTTCCAGTACTAGCCATTCATCCTTAGGGATGAAGCCACGCAACATCACCGGCATTACCCGCTCAATCCATATGTGCCAATCATGACTCTTGAGACCAAATATCTTCAATTTATCAAGACTCGCTCCCCTCTTTAGATTTGCTACATACCCATCGGGGAACATCAACTGCTGTTGCACCCACAAGATAATTTCCCTCATAGCTGGCCTTCCAAGATTGAACCATGCCTTTGGCTTCGTCCAGTTCTGCTTTCCTTTCGGTTCTTTCATGTTTTTTAACGGCCTATCACATAGCGCATCCAGATCGACTCTAGACTTACTATTATCCTTTGACTTCCAATCTATGCCGAACAATGTACCAAAAAGTGCCTCGGCGATATTCTTCTCAGTGTGCATCACGTCGATGTTGTGTGCGCAAATGAGGTCTTTGAAGTAAGGTAGATCCCACAAGCATGTCTTGTGAGTCCAGGCGTGTCTCGAATTATACCCCTTGAAATACCCTGGATGCTCTGGATCTGGTTCGAGAGCGTTTAACTGATCTAGTGTCTCTTGGCCTGTCAACGCAGGTGGTGCAGAGTTTTTGACAACTCTACCTCTGATGAAGTTCTTCTTGTCTTTCCTGAACTTATGGCTAGGATCCAGGAACTGTCTATGCATGTCGAAGCACGAAAACTTGCGACCGTCCTGAAGCCAACGAAATTCAAGAGCTCCCTTGCATGTGGGGCACGGCAACCTTCCACGCACAGCCAACGAATAGCGCATACGCTGACAAGTCATGCGTCCAGTACATGTACCAGACACACATTATGAAGTTACGTTTGCTAAAGGCGTTGTATGTCTTGAACCCATTATCCCAGGCTTCTTGCAATTCGTCCTTCAGCGGCTGCATGTACACATTCATATTCTTCCCCGGATAGTTGGGCCCTAGAATTATCAACGTCAGGAAAATGTTCTTTCTTTGCATAATCTATCCGGGGGGGAGATTGAGTGGAAAGACAAATACGGGCCAACAACTGTATTGGGCTGCCGTCAGACCAAACACACTGAACCCATCCGTGCTGATGCCGACTCGAGGATGCCTCGGATCTGCCGCTTTGTCATCATGTAATGCATCGAAGCTCTTCCATACTTCACCGTCCGTTGTGTGCACCATCATCAACTTCCCATCTGCATCTAGTTGGGTTCTTTTGCTCGTTTTGTGCCATGTCATCTGTCTTGCCGTCTCTTCGACCATGAAAACACGTTGAAGTCTTGGTACGATTGGCATATACCGAAGAACATTAACGGGGATTATGGTCTGCGTCTTCTCACCCATACCGTTGTCTACCACAACATACCTGGATGACTTGCAAATGGGACAATAGTTCAAGTCCACATACTGAAGCCTAAATAAGACACATCCTTTCTCACAGGCATGTATCTTCTCATAGGGCATCTTAAGAGCACGGAGAATTTTGTCTGACTCGTACAGGTTTGCAGGTAGTACATGGCCTTTGGGTAGAAAATGTCCAAATATTGTCATAATTGCGTCATAGCATTCTCTGCCCAAGTTGAATTGAGCCTTCAGAGCCATTATTTGTGAGATGGCATCCAACTCAAAGCTCGCTGTGCTCGTGGAGAGGACATTTTGAAGACTCCAACATTTCATTGAAGGCCTTTGCAGATTCCTCCATCTCATCGTCCGAGTTCCGAGCATCATCAAAGTCTTGCACCATGTCTTGCATCCCGGTACCATGCTCGTCGGTGCGACGACGAAGCACCTCAGCTCTGGCACGTTGGGCAGACTCGCCATGAAATGTCCACACCGTATAATCTGGCATAAAACCCCACTTCTGCAGGTGTTTGCCCATTTCATCCTCTGTCCTCTTGTGCCAATTGTTGCGCCCGTCGCAGGGGCACCATGTTGTCCTCTGGCCATTTGCAAATGCGGCTCTCAGAAACCCCTTGGTCTTTCTTAACCATTCAGTGGTCATGTCTTTCTGACTAGTGTGACCGGTGTACATCCACGCACGATCAGTCATCTTGCCTAGCTAATGGACACATAAGAAATATATATATAAATCAGCATGTATATATTCATTAGTTAATGGAGTTTGTCACTTTTATTACGTCCATGCAACCTAGACACTAATAGGTAAAGATAGGTCCTAATCCCACCCGAGTATGTGTAGATTGGGTTCGTTTTCCCATGCTCTGCTCTGGATCCGACGCAAAATTTCGGCAGCACCTCCCTGCTGTTCTCCTGATACACGTCTCGGCAATAAGCAGAGAGGATGTGTACCCGGAGAACAACAGGGAGGCACTGATGAAATTCTGCATCGGGTCCGGAGCAGAGCATATGGGAAAATGAACCCAATATACACATACTCGGGCTGTCCATGGATAACACTGGACAATTCGAAAGAATCATGGTTATAAATATGCAAATGCATGCATATTTATAGATATAACCCTTTCGAACGGGAGACGCGTAGTGGTCACGCATACTAATAATTGAAGACACCTATAGCTAGCAAGTTTCATCGGCACGAAGACTGGAACAGAACAAATCAAGGGGGGGAGGAGATGTCGTTTGTGCTAACCCACGAACGCAGGGGCGGAGCTCGTCGAACACTACACCCCCGCGGCGATGAAAAAACTGCACATTTAAATTGAAAGATGAGTTTGATAGCAATATTGTTTTTTCCGTCAACCTAACTAAATATTTACAACAGGACGAGCGGGTTAGGGGTTCCTCGGCGTCGATAGAACCCTAAATAGCAAGTACCATCGGTGCAAGATACATGAGGCGCTCGACGTTGAACACTAGATCCACGTCCCATAAGTGACGCCGGCGCCCGGCGTCCCGCAACAATAGTTCTGGTGGCCGATGACGGTCGAACACCTTGGCAAATTTGTCTGGCAGCCTCTGCGATGAGGATTAAAGCCAAGTTTTGAAATTTCAAACAACCAAACCGACTTGAGTCAGTTTGGGTGTTTCAAGTTTCAACACTTAGCTTTCAATCATCATCTCTGAGGCTGCCAGACAAATTCGCAAGGGTGTTCGACCGCCATCGACGCCGAGAACTGTTGCTGCGGGACGCAGGACCCCTGTGTCACTTGTGGGACGTGGATGTAGTATTCGACACCGACGGCTACATGTATCTCGCACTGACGATACTTGCTATTTAGGGTACCATCGACACCAAGGAACCCCCTAACTCGCTCGTCCACGGGTAAACTAAATTAGCATGCATTCAATAAGCAAAACTACATCATCTCTTGCGTCCGTACATCGTCGAATATTATCACTAATACATCTCGAATAGTATCATACATATAGCATCGCTAATACAACTAGAACCGTAGCCCGTGGCATGAATTGATGAGATGGCTGCTCAAGAGGCTCTGAATGAAGCGGCATGGAACGCCCCGGATCCTGCCCAGATGCACATTCAGGAGAATGGTTGGCCTATGTGGCCCGTGGTTCCTCCGCCATGGACAGGGTTCAGTTTTAGAACTTTCTTCCAGTACGACGGGCCGTCCCTGATGGATGGTGTGGACCCAGAAAACAATGTTCAGGACAACCTGTCGAATATTTGGTCTTCTGACTCAGAGTTTCAGGCGGTGGAAGCATTGGCTGATGGCTTTGTGCTTGGGAATCCTACGGCACGACTTGCGTTTGTCAGAGCAGGAGGAGATTCAGTTAACTTCTTTGTGGCAGTCGATCATGAGTTGTTACTTTGGATGGGAGGGATGCTCAAACGCATATATACGCCGGCCCTCACCTTTCAGCCATCTGAGGCTGTTATGTTACCCCTTAATCCATTCAAGTTTCTACAGTACCAATTGAATGTTGCTGTGATTGCCTGGCTTGAAGGCATAGTCCCAGAGCGTGATGTTATGTCAGAGGTGTTCAGTTCAATCTTTCATTTGGGGGCTGCCATCATACCATCGTCTCTGCTACAGGAGTCTATTGAGTGCAGGTCTGAAGCGATTGATACTGATTGGGAGAGGGCGGCTCGCTCTCCTGGTCTCAAGGCGATCTCACGACTTGCTTCTCAAGATACAGGGTTACAGTCAGTGCCCCTGTCTGATCAAGAGACTGCTCTTCAGGTGATTGCTTCTACTTCTCTTTATAATGCTCCCCAGTCCCGCAATGTGCTAGTGCCTCTTGACACAACCACTGTCAGAAGAAGCACTCGATCTAATAAGTATGATGGTTTCAAGATCAATCACGTCTCTGACACCAAGCGCTCTAAGTCACGGGTGAAACCACGCGAGACTTCTTTTATCACAGCTGTTTCTTTGGCTGCCGCCCCCGTGCAGGTTCGATCTGATGCTTGTCCCCCTCCTATGACGATTGAAGATCTTCAACAGATGGGCAGATGCTGCGGGATTGCGCAGGATGATCTCTCTCCCGAGAAGCTGCTGGATGATCAGCACTCGTCCACTGGAGCTGGAGACTGAATTTTCGCTTGTTCATGAATAAGTCGTGGAATGTTCTGTCGTGGAACATCAGGGGCATCAACTCTGATGCTAAAACCTTGGCTCTTAGGAACGCTATTGATACTAGTGGATGTTCTGTGCTATGCATCCAGGAAACAAAGCGTGACTCTTTTGATCTGGCGTTTATTAAAACTTTCTGCCCTAAGCGTTTTGATAAATTTGTGTTTTCCCCATTAGTGGGTGCTTCTGGTGGTCTTATTATCATATGGAATAGCTCTGTGTTTGTGGGCACGCCTTTGTAACACCCCGCATGTAACTTTCCATATTTGTAACTCCGACTCTTGCCATTTTCGGTTGTGTTATGATATTCCCTCCATGGTCGGGTTTTGTTTTTCGTTTTGTATTTTGTTCATGTCATGCATATCATATTATGTCATCATGTGCATTGCATTTGCATACGTGTTCGTCTCATGCATCCGAGCATTTTCCCCGTTGTCTGTTTTGCAATCCGGCGCTCCTATCTCCTCCGGCGCACCCCTTTCGTTTTTCTTTCATGTGCGGGTGTCAAACGTTCTCGGAATGGACCGAGGCTTGTCAAGTGGCCTTAGTATACCACCCGGAGACCACCGGTCAAGTTTCGCTCCATTTGGAGGTCGTTTGGTACTCCAACGGTTAACTGGGCATCCGCAAAGGCCATTTGAGTGTGCAGCAAAAATCCCCCTCAAAACCAGCCCAAAACCCACCAAACTCTCTTCCATGCTGTAGGTCGTTCGATCACGATCGTGTGGGCGAAAACCGCACCTCATTTGGACTCTCCTAGCTCCCTCTACCTATTTGTACTCATCCCCTCCCGAAAACGATCGCAGACGAAACCCTAGAAAAATCCCTCCGCGCCGCCGGACGCGTCCGTACCCCGCCGGACATATCGCGCCGCCGTGTCCGCACTAGTGAGGAGCCGCCACGTGGCAGCCGTCCCCGCGCCGCCGCCGCGGCCCTCCCGGCCCGAGGCGCCTGCCCCGAGCCCCACCGCGCCGTCTCCTCCAACGCGCCGCCCGCCGGCCGCCGTGCTCACCGCCGCCGTCACTGCCTCGCCGGCGCCGCCGCCATCCGCCGCCGCGGCCTCCTCCGGCCGGCGCCGCCCTCCCCCGCCGTGCCTCGCGCCTCCCCGAGCCCCGGCCTCCCTCTCCTCTCCTCCGCCTCCCTCGCCCGAGCTCCGGCGAGCTCGAGGAGTAGCTCCGGCAACCACCCCGATCGGATCTGGAGCAACAGTACCTAGGTTGACTTTTTTCCTCACCCCCGAAAATCCCAAGTCATTCGATTTTTACAGCATATACCCCTGTTCAACATTGCATAACTCTTTGCATGTAGCTCCGTTTCGCGCGTGTAATATGTCAAATTGTTCGTCTCGTGATGCTCTACATTTTGTTCAATCTCACTATATTCATTAGAGGTCATCTTGATGCCCAAATCTCTGTTGCAAGAGGGCTAGTTGCTGTTATCTGCTGGTTCTTATCAGAACTTGGAGATTTGTCATTTTTGTATCATTTAATCTGTGCATCTTATGGGCATGAGCTCTACATGTGTTTTGTTGCGTGCCATGCCATCTTTCTAGTGGTGTATGCCATGTATTTGTGTGATCTCTGTGGTGACTAGCACAAGCATGCAAACTAGGCCCCGTAATGTTTCTGATTTCAGGGACTTAGTGATTTCTTCAAGTCTTTGTCTGCTGTTATTTCGTTGCCATGTAAACTTGATACTACAGAGAGATCCATGCATATTTTGGAGATATTCAGTAAGGATGTTTTGTATATATTGTTGTAATTAATCCATTCCTGCCCTTGTTTGCAATTAGGGAGTACCATAGCATGACTCAATCTTGCTCTACTTTTGCTATAAAATATTTCTGGCAGATTCTTAACATGATATGCAATTTTGCCAAGCTTATTGTAGTTGATCCATACATGCTATGTAATTGCTCTTGCCATGGTTAGCTTCATAAACATGCCATATTGCTGTAGGTATGCTTTTTTTGTCATGCATTGCTCTGTAGGGAGTGCATCAAGCTCACCAAGATGCCTTCATATTATTATTTCTGCCATGCTCTGTTTTCTGCCAAGTCTGAAACCTGATAACGAAACTTGCTATGTTTACATGCTTGCCATCATATCTTCTGTTCCTTTTTGGCTTATGGTCAGTAAGGGACTTTTGTCATATGCATTTAGTAGAATACTTCCATGCCTTGCTTTGCCATGTTAAGTTCCTATAGCATGTTGATTTCGTGCTCTGAACATTGCTACCTGATGCTGTTTTCTGCCATGTCCAGTAATTTCACCAAGTCTGTGAACCTGATATCTTTTGCACTTTTGCCATGCTTGTTTGAGCTTGTTATGTTGTGAACTAGCCGTAGCTCAGTGTTCATCTTTTGTCAAGCATCTCCTGTAGATTACTGCCATATGCTTTGTTGCTATGTTGGAGTGCTGTAGCATTGTTGCTTGTTGCATTTTAAGTGCTATCATGCTGTTAATCGCAGATTCGTGTCATTCTTGTTTTGCTTGCCATTTGCAAACCGTGCATCCGTTTCCGGTGATCTTTATATCGATTTCGACCGAAACAATCTCATCTTTCCAGTGGCATGCTTTGTTTGACAAGTTACTGCCTTGTTCATCATTTTCCTTCCGGAGCACGCATATGCATCGCATATCATATCTCGCATATCATACATGTTTTGCATCATGTTGCTTGTGCATTTCTCGTGATTGATTGTGGTCCCGTTGCTTGTGTTCTTGTCTTGGGTAGAGCCGGGAGACGAGTTCGCGAACGAGGAACCTGTTGAGTACGCTTACGAGGATCAAGCTTTCGACAACTCTGAGAACCTTGCAGGCAAGATGACCACCCCTCGAAATCACTTCTATCTTTGCTTTGCTAGTTGTTCGCTCTATTGCCATGCTACGCTACCTATCACTTGCTATATCATGTCTCCCATTTTGCCATGTCAGCCTCTAACCATCCTTTCCCAGCAAACCGTTGTTTGGCTAAGTTACCGCTTTTGCTCAGCCCTTCTTATAGCGTTGCTAGTTGCAGGTGAAGTTGAAGTTTGTTCCATGTTGGAACATGGATATGTTGGGATATCACAATATCTCTTATTTAATTAATGCATCTATATATATTTGGTAAAGGGTGGAAGGCTCGGCCTTATGCCTGGTGTTTTATTCCACTCTTGCCGCCCTAGTTTCTGTTATACTGGGATTATGTTCCTTGAATTTGCGTTCCTTACGCGGTCGGGTGATTTATGGGACCCCCTTGACAGTTCGCCTTGAATAAAACTCCTCCAGCAAGGCCCAACTTTGGTTTTACCATTTGCCACCTAAGCCTTTTCCCCCGGGTTTTCGCGAGCCCGAGGGTCATCTTTATTTTAAACCCCCGGACCAGTGCTCCTTCGAGTGCTGGCCCAAACCGAGCGATGTCCGGCGCCCCCTGGGCAACCAGGGTCTATGCCAACCCGACGTCTGGCTCATCCGTTGTGCCCTGAGAACGAGATATGTGCAGCTCCTATCGGGATTTGTCGGCACATTCGGGGGCTTTGCTGGTCTTGTTTTACCATTGTCGAAATGTCTTGTAAACCGGGATTCCGAGACTGACCGGGTCTTTCCGGGAGAAGGTTTATCCTTCATTGACCGTGAGAGCTTATGATGGGCTAAGTTGGGACACCCCTGCAGGGTATTATCTTTCGAAGCCGTGCCCGCGGTTATGAGGCAGATGGGAATTTGTTAATGTCCGGTTGTAGAGAACTTGTCACTTGACCCAATTAAAATACATCAACTGCGTGTGTAGCCGTGATGGTCTCTTCTCGGCGGAGTCCGGGAAGTGAACACGGTCTGAGTTATGTATGACGTAAGCAGGAGTTCAGGATCACTTCTTGGTCATTGTTAGATGACGACCGTTCCGTTGCTTCTCTTCTCGCTCTCTTTTGCGTATGTTAGCCACCATATATGCTTATTGCCTGCTGCAGCTCCACCTCATTACACCATCCTTTCCTTTAAGCTTAAATAGTCTTGATCTCGCGGGTGTGAGATTGCTGAGTCCTTGTGACTCACAGATTCTACCAAAACAGTTGCAGGTGCCGACGATGCCAGTGCAGATGATGGGATCGATCTCAAGTGGGAGTTCGATGAGGAACGTGGTCGTTACTATGTGTCTTTTCCCGATGATCAGTAGTGGAGCCCAGTTGGGACGATCGGGGATCTAGCATTTGGGGTTGTCGTATTTTCATTCGGATCTTGACCGTAGTCGGTCTATGTTTGCATTTTGGATGATGTATGGGTTATATTTATGTATTGTGTGAAGTGGCGATTGTAAGCCAACTCTTTATCCCATTCTTGTTCATTACATGGGATTGTGTGAAGATGACCCTTCTTGCGACAAAACCACTATGCGGTTATGCCTCTAAGTCGTGCCTCGACACGTGGGAGATATAGTCGCATCGTGGGCGTTACAGCCTTGGTATGTTGACTCATTTGCTGTGGGTGTCTCTTTTGTTGCTACTCAGTCTAGTGATTCTTGGAAATTGATCAATGTCTATGGTCCATGCTTTGGTCAGCATCGGGTGGATTTTACTAACTGGTTATTTGACCTAAATATACCTGATGATGAAAATTGGTTGATCCTTGGAGATTTCAACTTTATTCGATCCACGAATAATAGAAACAAACCTGGGGTGACGCTGCGGACATGTTGTTCTTTAACGAAATCATTCGAGCGCAGTCTCTGATGGAGCTACCTGTGAAGGGCAGAACATATACCTGGAGTAATATGCAAGACGACCCTCTGCTCGAACAGCTTGATTGGTTCTTTTCGTCCTCTTGTTGGACTACCTCTTTCCCAAACACGATGGTCTTGCCATTGGGGAAACCGGTGTCTGATCATATTCCGTGTGTGGTTACAATTGAATCAACTATCCCCAAGTCCAAACTCTTCCGCTTTGAAAATTTTTGGGTTAACCATTCTGGGTTTATGGATACGGTTGCCGCCTCTTGGTCCAAGGCATGCCATGCCCCGAACGCTGCTGCCCGCATTTGTAAAAAACTGAAAACTCTAAGATATGATCTCAAGAGATGGAGCAGAGATATCTCAAAACTGAAAATCTTGATCCAGAACAGTAATGAATCTTTAGCTAGGATGGATAACCTCGAGGACAAAAGAACTCTATTTATCCAGGAGTCAAACTTTCGGAAGATTTTGAAATCTCACTTGCAGACATTGCTACAGTTTCAGAACGAGTACTGGAGGAAAAGATGCACGATCAGGTACTTCAGATTTGCGGATGAAAACACCAAGCTCTTTCAATCTCTGGCCACTGAGAGATATAGACATAACTCTATCGCCACGCTTCGTGATGGTGCTGTGGAAATCCATGACCACGTTGGCAAGGAAGGGGTGTTGTTCAAAACCTATAAGGATCGTTTGGGTTCTTCTAAACCCACTAACATGCGTTTTGATCTTTCTAGAATCATCCGCCGGATCGAGGGACTGGATCAATTGTACGCACCTTTTTCCAATGAAGAGATTGATACTGTTATTAAGGAAATGCCGAGTGACCGGGCTCCGGGTCCTGATGGTTTTAACGGTTGTTTCCTTAAGAGCTGTTGGCAGATCATCAAGTCGGACTTCTATGAGCTGTGCCATGCCTTTCATGCTGGAGGACTAGATATCACCAGCATTAGTGAGGGGTACATCACCTTGATCCCTAAGAACTCTTCTCCAGAAACTGCAAATGATTATAGACCGATTACCTTACTGAATTGTTGTCTGAAAATCATCACAAAGATCTTGGCTAACCGGCTACAGAAAGTCATCCTCAAAATCATCCACAAAAACTAGTACGGTTTCATCAAAGGGAGGACAATCCAAGATTGCCTGGCGTGGTCGTTTGAATATATCCATCAATGCCATACCTCAGCGAGGGAAATCATCCTCCTCAAGTTAGACTTTGCCAAGGCCTTTGACACTATTGAGCACACCCCCATGATGGAGATCATGAAGCACATGGGTTTTGATGACAAATGGCTTGGATGGATGAAAACGATCTTTGGCTCGGGGGTTTCTTCTGTACTCCTTAATGGAGTTCCTGGTCGGAAATTCAACTGTAAATGTGGTGTGCGACAGGGGGACCCTCTCTCACCGTTGATCTTTGTCCTTAGGGCAGACCTTCTCCAAGCAGCAGGTAACGATGCATTTGCTCGAGGACTAGTTGAGCTTCCTCTCCCTCGTGACAGGGCGGGTGACTTCCCAGTTTTCCAATACGCTGACGACACGATTTTGGTTATGCAGGCATGTCCCGAGCAGGCTGCCCGTATGAAAACTATCTTGGAGGATTATGCTATTTCGATTGGGCTGAAGATCAATTTTCAGAAATCAACTCTTATACCCATTAACATTGATCACCGACGTGCTTGTGAACTGGCTGGGGTTTTTGGTTGTTCTGTTGGTTCCATGCCCTTCACCTACCTCGGCCTGCCAATGGGCACGACGAGGCCAAGTGTTCTCGATCTTATGCCACTAGTAAATGCAGTTGAGAGGGAGACGTCCACTGCGTTGTCACTGATGTCATCCGGGGCCAAACTGACCTTGGTCAATTCTGTTGTGACTTCGATGCTGATATATGCAATGTGTACAATCAAATTGCACCCAAAGGTGATCGAGCATCTGGACAAGCTGCGTAGATATTGCCTCTGGGCAAAAAACTCTGATGATGGGGTCAAGAATAACTCTCTTGCGGCCTGGGAACTTGTTTGCCGCCCAAAATGCTGCGGAGGCCTTGGTGTTATTGATATCAAAACACAGAATGTTGCCCTTCTCCTAAAACATCTATTCAAATTCTATAATCATGAAGATGTACCCTGGGTGGAGCTTGTTTGGGAGGCCTATTACAGAAACAGAATACCACATGCAACTAAGGCAGTGGGCTCTTTCTGGTGGAAGGATGTGATGCATCTCAGTGGGATCTTCCATGGGATCACCAAAGTTATCCCGGGGGATGGCTCTAGCGCTTTATTCTGGAAAGATGTTTGGTCTGATAATACTCAGGATTCCCCACTCATGGACATATACCCACGGGCTTTTTCATTTTGCTTGAATGAAGATGACTCCATTGCTAAGGTTCTTACTGCAACTGACCCAGCCATGATCTTTAGTCTACCTCTCTCGATCCAGGCGAGGGAGGAAATCAAAGAGATCCAGGAGGGGTTGTCACAAAATCGGGTGGCCAACGACCGCTGTGACATCTGGGAATGCACGCTCGGGCGTTTCTCGTCCAAAAAATTCTATAACCATTGCTACAAACAGGTTGTGGCAGATGAGGCGTTCGGATGGCTCTGGAAAGCCAAAAGCCCGATCAAATTCAAGATGTTTGGGTGGCTACTCCTAGTTGATCGTCTGAATACCAGGAATATGCTCAAACACAGACATTTTGCTGTCGCGGGGGGCAACTACGCATGCATGTTCTGTCAAAACCCTCCAGAGGAAACTGTGGAACATCTGTTCTTCAATTGCCACTTTAGCCAACGCTGCTGGGATAAAGTTGGATTGGCATGGACGACAGATGACAACAGATTGGTTCTACTGCGTGGGGGTAGGGATAACTGGAGGCAACCTCTTTTCATGGATATATTTCTTTTGGCTGCTTGGAGTCTATGGATGGAGAGAAATAACCAACACTTTAGAGGGATTCAGCATTCTTTCGGAGCATGGCTGGCTAGATTCAAGCATCTCTTGGAGCTGCTAACACATAACTGCAGAGAGGAACTTCGCCCCTTCCTGTCTAATTACATTGTAAATTTGGGTTACTAGGGCTGTGGATAGCTTGCATGGCCGGGGGGCCACAAAAACCCTTTGTAACACATATGTAATTGTTCCTTTGTGAGTAATACAAAGTCAGTGGGAGCCTCTCCCACTGTCATTCACCCTAAAAAAAAACTAGAACCGTAGCACCCAACGGGTGTCGGCGCGGGCGGTGGACACCCAAAGAGAATGAACCATCATAGGATCATAGCTCCAATGAGATCCCTGAAGAACCTGCCAGGTATTGTCGAACCTGCCCTCCAATGCAACCATGTAGCGACGGACGTGCTCGTCCTCCTCGCTGACATGGTGACGTACCACCTCCGCGGTGTCCGAAATCCTCGGCACCTTCACTGGCCCACGCGACCGCCACCAAACAAGGTTCGGGTCAACGACGGCCTGACTCCTCATCAACCTGCGCCCCCCGGAAGGTAGAACCTCCCAGTACCGGCCCGGCGGAGCCCAGTCTCGTACATGGCCCCTCTGATCAAGTAGGCCTCCTCCGCCGAGTCGACGACGAGGATGTGGGATAGGCATCGTCGACGTCGAAGCGTGAATAAATGCTTTAAATAAAAAAACAAATTTCACATATTCAAAATAAACTAGAAACTTAACCTAAAGTAAACTAAACCTAAACTAAACTAACTAAACTAAACCTAAGCTAAACCTAAACTATATAGTGTTATATGAGTTATATGATTTGGTGACTGAATGTTGTTCGAAGTCCCGAACGAGATCACAGACATGACGAGAAGCTCCAGAATGGTCTGGAGGTAAAGATTGATATATAGTACAATGGTATTCCGACACCAGAAGTGTTTCGGAGTGTACCGAGTAGTCATCGGAATGCCGGAGGGGGTACCGGACACCCCTAGGAGGCTAATGGGCCTATTGAGCCATTAGAGGGGAGCACACTAGCCCACAAGGGGCTGGCGCACCCCCTATGGCAGCCGTCCAAGTGGGAGAAAGGAAAGGGGGATTCGGCCTCCCCCTTCCTTCCCTCTCCCCCCTTTCCTTACCCCCTCCGGCAAATATGGTAAGGGGGGCGCCACTTGGGAAGGACCCCAAGTAGGATTCAGCCTACTTGGGGGCTCCTCTTGGCTGCTCCCTCCTCCCTCCCACTTATATATATATCTGGGATGGGGCGCCACACATAACCACGACAATTTCTTAGCCGTGTGCGGCGCCCTCCTCCACCGTTTATGCCCTCAGTCATATTTTCGTAGTGTTGTGGCGAAGCCCTGTGGAGATAACTTCAGCATCACCATCACCATGCCGTCGTGCTGCCAGAACTCATCCAATACTTCGCTGTCTCGCTGGATGAAGAAGGCGAGGACGTCACCGAGCTGAACGTGTGCTGAACGCGGAGGTGCCGTACGTTCGGTACTCGGTCGGTTGGAGCACGAAGAAGTTCGACTACATCAACCGCGTTAACAAACGCTTTCTCTTATGGTCTATGAGGGGACATAGACGCACTCTCCCTTCTCGTTGCTATGCATCTCCAAGGATAGATCTTGCGTGTGCGTATAATTTTTTTTCTTTTCCATGCAACGTTTCCCAACAGTAGGTCACGCAGCCACCTGACGCCTAGGGTTCGTCCAGGTCGGGGGAACAGGCGACCGGTTGGTTCGTTGATAACCCACAAGTATAGGGGATCAATTATAGCCTTTCCTGATAAGTAAGAGTGTCGAACCCAACGAGGAGCTAAAGGTAGAACAAATATTCCCTCAAGTTCTATCGACCATCGATACAACTCTACGCACACTTTACGTTTGCTTTACCTAGAACAAGTATGAAACTAGAAGTACTTTGTAGGTCTAACGGGATAGGTTTGCAAGATAATAAACAACATGTAAATAAAAGATAGGGGATGTTTATATAAAGAAACAACTAAGTTAGATTTAGTAGATAGCTTTTTGTCACAAGAAAGTTGTTTGTCCCTAGGCAATCAATAACTAGACCAGTAATCATTATTGCAGTTTTATATGAGAGAGAGAGGCATAGGCTAACATACTTTCTCTACTTGGATCATATGCACTTATGATTGGAACTCTAGCAAGCATCCTCAACTACTGAAGATCATTAAGGTAAAACCCAACCATAGCATTGAAGTATCAAGTCCGTTGGTACAACAAACCACTTGTGAAAATGTATGTCTATTTAAATCGCACATAAAAAATGTATCTATAATTTTTTATTGTTCCATGCTATTATATTATCTGTTTTGGATGTTTATATGCATTATTATGCTATTTTATATTATTTTTGGGACTAACTTATTAATTTAGAGCCCTGTGTCAGTTTCTGTTTTTTCCTTGTTTTTGAGTTTTACAGAAAAGGAATATCAGACGGAGTCCAAACGAGCTGAAAATTTACGATGATTTTTTATGGACCAGTAGAAGCCCACGGAGTATCGGAGATGGACGAGAGGAGCCATGAGGCATCCACAAGGGTGGAGGGCACGCCCCCTGCCTTGCCGCTGCCGTGTGGACCCCCTTGACGTGAAATCGATGCCAAAAATTCCTATAAATCACGAAACCCCCAGAAAGAAACCGAGATTGGGAGTTCCGCAGCCGCAAGCCTCTGTAGCCACAAAAAACCAATCGGGAGCCTATTCCAGCACCATGTCGGAGGGGGAAACTGTGACGCCCCCGATTCAATCGTACACTAATCATGCACGCAAACGTGTACGATCAAGATCAGGGACTCACGGGAAGATATCACAACACAACTCTAAAAACATAAATAAGTCATACAAGCATCATAATACAAGCCAGGGGCCTCGAGGGCTCGAATACAAGTGCTCGATCATAGATGAGTCAGCGGAAGCAACAATATCTGAGTACAGACATAAGTAACAAGTTTGCCTTAAGAAGGCTAGCACACACTGGGATATAGATCGAAAGAGGCGCAGGCCTCCTGCCTGGGATCCTCCTAAACTACTCCTGGTCGTCGTCAGCGGCCTGCACATAGTAGTAGGCACCTCCGGTGTAGTAGGAGTCATTGTTGATGGTGGTGTCTGGCTCCTGGGCTCCAGCATCTGGTTGTGACAACCAGGTAGAAAGGAAAGGGGGAAAGAGGGAGAAAAGCAACCGTGAGTACTCATCCAAAGTACTCGCAAGCAAGGATCTACACTACATATGCATGGGTATCTGTGTAAAGGGGGCAATATCGGTGGACTGAACCGCAAAATGCCAGAATAAGAGGGGGATAGCTAGTCCTGTCGAAGACTACGCTTCTGGCAGCCTCCATCTTGCAGCATGTAGAAGAGAGTAGATGGTAAGTTCACCAAGTAGCATCATATAGCATACTCCTACCCGGCGATCCTCTCCTCGCCGCCCAGTTAGAGAGCGACCACCGGGTTGTATCTGGCACTTGGAAGGGTGTGTTTTATTAAGTATCCGGTTCTAGTTGTCATAAGGTCAAGGTACAACTCCAAGTCGTCCTGTTACCGAAGATCACGGCTATTCGAATAGATAAACTTCCCTGCAGGGGTGCACCACATTACCCAACACGCTCGATACCATTTGGCCGGACACACTTTCCTGGGTCATGCCCGACCTCGGAAGATCAACACGTCGCAACCCTACCTAGGCACAACAGAGAGGTCAGCACGTCGGTCTAAATCCTATGGCGCAGGGGTCTGGGCCCATAGCCCATTGCACACCTGCACGTTGCGAACACGGCCGGAAGCAGACCTAGCCCCCTTAATACAAGCGCAGGCTTACGGTCCAATCCGGCGCGCACCGCTCAGTCACTGACGTCACGAAGGCTTCGGCTGATACCACGACGCCGAGTGCCCATAACTGTTCCCGCGTAGTTGGTTAGTGCGTATAGGCCAGTGGCCAGACTCAGATAAATACCAAGATCTTGTTAAGCATGTTAATTGAAGTATCCGTGAACGCCGACTAGGGCTAGGACCACCTCTCGCCTAGGTGGTCTCAACCTGCCCTGTCGCTCCGCCACAAAGATCCACTCGCGGGTATTCCATGAGCCGACCCGACTTTAGTCACCATAGGTATCATGTAAAGTATATAAGTATATACCCGTGATCACCTCCCGAGTGATCACGGCCCGATAGTATAGCAAGGCAGACGGACAAGAATGTAGGGCCACAGATGGAATACTAGCATCCTATACTAAGCATGTAGGATTGCTGGTAAAGGTAACAACAGTAGTAGCAAGGACAGGCTATGCAGCAGAATAGGATTACCGAAAAGCAGTAACATGCTACACTACTCTAATGCAAGCAGTATAGAGAAGAATAGGCGATATCTGGTGATCAGGGGGGGGGGGCTTGCCTGGAAGCTCAGCCGAGAAGGAGGGGTCGTCAACACCGTAGTCGTACTGGGTAGCAGCGGCGTCGGTCTCGGTGTCTAGCGAGAGAAGAGGGGGAAGAAACAATAAATACGATGCAAACAAATGCATGATGACGCATGACATGACAAAGAGTGATGCTAGGTGTGCCCAATCGCGGTAGTAGGTGATACCGACGAAGGGGGGGAACATCCGGGAAAGTATTCCCGGTGTTTCGCGTTTTCGGACAGATGAACCAGAGGGGGATAGTTGCGAGTTCGATAGGTTAGGGATGTGTAGCGGACAAACGGGCAGCGTATCCGGATTCGTCTCGTCGTTCTGAGCAACTTTCATGTAGAAAGTATTTTCATCCGAGTTATGGATTATTTTATATGATTTTCTAAAGATTTAATCATTTTCTGGAATTTATTTAATTAATTTAAATCAACATTATCTAGAATAGTATGGGATGACGTCAGCATGACGTATGTGTGATGTCAGCAGTCAACAGTGCGGTTGACTGGAGTCAAAACTGACTTGTGGGTCCAGTGGGACCCACCTGTCATTGAGATAGAGGTGAAATAGGATTTGTTTTAAACTAATTATGATTAACTAAGTGTGGGCCCCATTAGTCAGTGACTAATTAGCCTAGATTAATTAATTTTACTAATTTAATTAGCTTATAGGGTGGGGGCCACTGGTCAGCTACTGGGACCAGCCCAGTCAGCAAGTTGACTCAGTCAACTGGTCAACAGGGGGCCCTGGGCCCACCAGCCAGTGGCCCAGGCGGTGGGACCCGCGGCGCCAGGTCAGCGCGGCCGGCTCTCGCCGCTGGCGACCAAATGCACGGCGCTGACCCGCCGGAGTTCGCCGGAAAATGCGCACAGGGCACGGATCCGTGCACGCATGGGCTCGTTCGAATGAGCACGAAGAGGCACATCTAGTGGCATGGGCGGTTCGTCCCGAGGTCGCCGGAGATGTCGCCAGCGTTGAGCTGAGCGGCGGCCGAAGCTCGGCATCCGCCGGAAAATGGCCATATGCCATCATTTTGGACGCGGATGGCCGCATTCGAACACGCACGAGCCGGCGCATCCAGCGGTGGCACCAGCACGACCGAAGATGGGCTAAAATGTCACAGCCCTAGATCAGCCTTGTTTGACTTTTGCTTGTTCCTCATGTCATCATGTTTAATTTTCAAAGAAACTTGAAATGGGGATGTTGAAACCCTAGCACCAAATGCATTCAACTAGGTTCAAATAAACAATATTTTCAATTAACCCAAAATGCCTTTTAAAATGTTCATAATTTTTGATAAAGGTGAAAACCTCTGCCAAAAATGATGCCAATATTTCTAGGTCATTTTTGGATTTTTGAATTAAATCATAAGTATTTGAATTGGAGCATTTAATGGCTATAAATATGCTAAATGCTTCAATAATTCTGAAAACATTTGAGGGCTGTTAGTAAACATTTTAAAAGTGCCCACAAATTTTCTCAGGAGTTTTAAAAATGGTTTAGTATTATTACTAAATCAAAAACAGAAAAACAAAATAGAAAAACTGAACCAAAACAAATAAGAGAAGGGAGAGAAAGTTACCTCGACCTACCTACTGTGCAGCCCACCTGGCCTGGCCCTGTGCCGGCCCAGCCCACCTCCTCCTCCCCTGTCGTCTTCCTCCCCCTGCCAGGAGGACGGCGCGTGCCCGACGCGCGCACGCACGCGCCCCGGCCACCTCCTGCTTGCCGCTCTCCCTCGACGTCCTGGCCTTCTCTGGTGACGCCACGCAGCCGCCTCAACCCCTCTCACTCTCCTTGTGCTCCTCCCCCCTCTGTTTCTTTCTCCCGCGAACGCCCGAGCGCGCCGTCGCCGCCGACGAGCACCACCGCGCCCAGAGCCACTGCCTCGCCTCGTCGATGTGCTCCGAAGCTTCGCCTCGACCCCCCTCTTCCTCCCCACCGAGTCACGCCCCGCCGGAAGCCCTGCAGCGTTGTTCCCGACCTCGTCTTCAACCTCTGGCCGTCGGCGACCTCACCTGGGATTCGCGAGCTCCAGCCCATCCCCGGCCTCGCCATTGCCTCTACTCGATCCGCTGTGAGCCCCTGCGTCGAACCCCCCTCCTCTCTGCTCCGTTTGCTCGTTGTAGACGCCGCCCCCTTGCTCACCGTAGCACGCCGCCGCGCGAGCTCGACGCCAGCATCACTCCGGTGACCATTTGGTCACGCGCGGGTGCCTAACACACTCACCGCACCTCGTAGCGCCTCGCTAGTGCATCCATTCACCCACTAGCACGCTACAGCAGCAAAACCACCGACGCCCGAGCTCCGGCCGCCGCCGTTGATCCTAGCCACCGCAACTCCGGCCACCACCACTGGTCGACGCAGCTCGCTCCCAGGAGCACGCAGGAGCAAACCCCGCCTCAAACCGTGGGCCGTAGCGGAGTTCCGACGATCTCCGCCACGCGAAATGGTCGTCGCCGGCGAAACTCCGGCGACTGATGACGTGGACGTCATTAGGCGCTAACCCAACCAACTAATCACCCTAACAGCCACTGACAGTGGGCCCTACCGCAGGGTCAAACCCAGTCAGTATTGGGTTTGACCGGGTTTAGCCCCTGTGTCACTGACATATAGGCCACACCTGTCAGGTTTGACCCGGACCAGCCCCTGTTGACCAGCTGACGTCACAGTGACACAGTGCTGACGCAATAACTCATTATCTCGATTTAAGTTTATTCAGGAAATTCCAGAAAATAGTATAAACTTCTAAAAATCATATAAAATCAACCGTAGCTCAGAATGAAATAATTTATATATGAAAAATTATCAGAAAAATGCAATCTATCCATCTGTATCATTTTCATGCATGTCAAACTAAGTTATACCTGCTGTATAGGTGAAAACATGATAATGCACTATTTGAATTCATAGTTTGAATTTGAATTTGAACCTTGAGTTCAAATCAACCCAAACCTTTCTGTTGCTAGTTGCATTAGGCCAAATCATGTCATATTGCCATGTCATAATCATGCATCATAATTGTTGCATTGCATTGATTGTGTTCTTCCTTGTTTGCCGGTGATTGCCCCCTCTCGATAGCCGTGATTCCGACGATGAGTTCGATTACACCGATGAAGAACTATAATATCTTCAGAAGTGCCAGGCAAGCAAAACCCCCTTGTTCATTCCGATACAATCCCACTCTCTCGCTCCTGCTCTCTTTTACTACATTAGGACAACAACGATTCAACTGTTACTTGTTGCGGTAGTTGAACCCCTTATCCTCTGCATGACCTGTCATTGCCACAGTAAATAGATGAAACCCACTAGCATGAGTAGGAGTTGTTTGAGCCCTGATGTGCCTACTCATTCATGCTTGTTTGTCATGCCTGCTACTGCTTAGAGTTGAGTCGGGTCTGATTCATCGGGGATGAATTGGAGTGGTGATGAACATGTCCTACTGTGTGTGAGCTAAGTGTGTGAACACGATTTGGTAAAGGTAGCGGTGAGAGGCCATGTAGGAGTACATGGTGGGTTGTCTCATTGAAGCCGTCCTCAGGAACTGAGTTCTGTGTTTGTGATCCATGATACAGTTACTACCACGCATTGGGCCTGAAACCAATGGACCCTCTCGGCTTCTTAATCACCCTTGTCCTCTGTCCAGGAGTTGCAAGTAGTTTCTGGTGTTTGTAGTATGCTGGAGGCCGTGGACAGCGCTGACCGAGGGGTGGGCTGTGATGCGGTAGGCACGTGGCACGGTGTACCGGGCGCCCGTTTGGTGTCTCGGGAACCCTGCACACATCGTTCGGGGCCGTATGTGGAAACCTCGGCCAGACTCCCTGCAGATGGAACCTGAATCGGCGATAAACCTGGACTAGAGACTTGAGTGTTTAGGTAGGCTGTGGCCGACTCCCTCGCCAGGCTTCCGCTTGAAGGTTGCCGAGGTACATGACGTGTACATGGTGGTAAGTGGCGAGAGCGTGTGTGACGAAGTACACCCCTGCAGGGTTAATATGATCTATTCGAATAGCCGTGTCCGCGGTAAAGGACTTCTGGGTTGCCTATAACAGTTCATAGACAAGTGAAAGTGGATACTCTAAAATGCGCAAGATAAGCGTGAGTGCTATGGATGGCGTTCTCGTAGGGAGACGGGAGCGGATCCATAGTGGAGTATTGATATGGTGAATATGTGGACTCGTGTGCACCACCTCTAAAGAGTTGCTTGCAGTCGTAGCTAGGATAGCCACCGAGTCAAGGCTGGCTTGCTGCAGTTAAACTCCACCACCCCCTTTTGGTACCGATGCATATGTAGATAGTTCTGATGTAAGTCTTGCTGGGTACATTCGTACTCACGTTTGCTTATTTTATGTTTTGCAGAGAGACGTCAGTCTCGCTAGTAGTTCCGTGTGGACTTCGACGTTTAGCTTGATACCTCAGCTACGATCTTGTGCCCTCGGCAGGATCTAGTAAATAGTCAGGCTTCTCAGCCTTTTTCATTTGTAGATGTCTGTACTCAGACATGTTAAGCTTCCGCATGTGCTTGACTTGTATGCTCTGAATGTTGGGTCATGAGACCCATGTTTGTAATATCTGGCTCTTCGGGGCCTAATGAATAAATACTCTGAGTCGTAGAGTCTTGTTGTGATGCCATGTTGTATTTGCACATATCGAGCATATTGTGTGTATGATTGAAATGCTTGGTATGTGTGGGATCCGACAACCTAGTTGTGTATCCTTGGTAGCCTCTCTTATGGGGAAATGTAGTCTTGTGCTCCATGAGCCATAGTAGTCCGCTACAGCCCGGTTCATCGGAGTCCTGCTAGCCCAGCACTACTGCTCCGGAACACTTGACTGGCCGGCATGTGATTCACTTCGTTCCTGTGTCTGTCCCTTCGGGGAAATGTCACGCGGTGACATCCGGAGTCCTGCTTAGCCTGCTATAGCCCGGGTTCCCGGAGTCCTGTTAGCCCAATGCTACAGCCCGGATTCGCACGCTGCTGACCGACACATTCGATGTTGATTCATGTATGCCTGTCCCCATACGTTAGTGCCGCTTTGGGTTCACGACTAGCCATGTTGGCTCGGGTTCTCTATCATATGGATGCTAGCGACATTGTCATATACGCGAGCCAAAAGGCGCAAACGGTCCCGGGCCATGGTAAGGCGACACCCGTGGGAGTACCGTGCGTGAGGCCGCAAAGTGATATGAGGTGTTACAGGCTAGATCGGTGTGACTTGGAATCGGGGTCCCGACAGCGTTGGTATCAGAGCCTGACTGCCTGTAGGATTACCAAGCCAAACTGGTCGAAGTTGTGTCTAGAAATGCTTTAGTTATATAAGGGAATTGATTGTGGGAGGGAACGTAAGGCTCTTTTTACTCCTTTACCTTATGCCCTTCTGATCTGAGTCACCCTCTTCTCTTCTACGGGGATTAAGAACTAGGCTTCTCATCTTTCTATCAGGATCACGTGTTACTAATCCGTAGACTCGTAGGATTGTTGGTCTCAAGCCTCAGTTCAGTTCCTACTACTTCCGTATGTTGACCATTGATCCCGGAAGTTCATATTGTGATGTTGAGTGGTTATGCCACCATTTTGTAGGATGTCTCAAATCCTTTGAGCATTTACAGCCGTTATGCTGTCCGAGTCATCCCAGGTTTCTAAACAGTCTGATGCATTTGCAAATCCCTTCCGAACATTTTTTTTCAAGGTTTCTCCACAATAATTACCAGTACAATATTTGGCACCCACCGAACATTTTTTTTCAAGGTTTGAAAACTTTTGTAGTTTCAGTTTTGAACTAACGAAAGATTAGCAACAGTAATGGAGGTGACGTGGCATCATTAGCAGAGTTTTACTGTCGTTGAATTATCCGGGCGTTACAATTCTCCTCCACTACAAGAAATCTCGTCCCGAGATTTAGGAGGTAGAAGGAAACAACGCGAGGTATTCATCACGCAGGCGATCCTCGCGTTCCCAAGTGGCTTCATCTTCAGAATGGTGCGACCACTGGACTTTGAGGAACTTGATCGCCTTCTGACGTGTGCGGTGTTCAGCTTGGTCGAGAATGCGGACCGGATGCTCTTTATAGGAGAGGTCCTGTTGCAATTTGAGCACTTCATGATCCACTGCTCGGATTGGGTCCTTGAAGCATCGGCGGAGCTGTGACACGTGGAACACATCGTGAACCTGAGAAAGGTTTGGCGGAAGCTCTAGTTGATATGCCACTTTTCCACGCCTTTCCAGAATGGTGAATGGGCCAATATAGCGTGGAGCTAGCTTTCCCTTGATCCCGAAGCGGTGAGCACCCTTCAATGGTGTAACTCCAAGATAAGCTTTTTCGCCAGGTTGATAGACCATGTCTTTATGTTTACGGTCATACTGACTCTTCTGACGCGACTGAGCAGTCTTGAGATTCTCGCGAATAATGCGGACTTGTTCTTCGGCATGTTGGATAATATCCGGACCAAAGAGTGGACGTTCCCCAGTTTTTGACCAGTTCAGAGGGGTTCAGCACTTTTGTCCATATAACACTTCGAAGGGGGCCATCTTTAGACTAGCTTGATAGCTATTATTATAAGAGAACTCAGCATACGGGAGAGATTCCTCCCATTTCTTGCCGAAGGAAATAACACAAGCTTGAAGCATGTCTTCGAGAACTTGGTTGACACGTTCAACTTTCCCTTGTGACTGAGGATGAAACGCAGTACTGAATGACAGATGAGTTCCCATAGCTTCTTGGAAACTTGCCCAGAATCTTGAAGTGAATAAACTGCCATGGTCTGAACTGATAACTAGTGGAATACCGTGAAGTGAAACAATTCTGGACATATAGAGGGTTGCAAGATGACTAGCAGTGATCGTTTCTTTGACTGCCAGAAAATGTGCAACCTTAGAAAGCCGGTCAATGACGACAAAATTGCATCATTACCTTTCTGCGATTTGGGAAATCCAGTGACGAAGTCCATCTCGACATGGTCCCATTTCCATTCAGGAATAGAGATAGGTTGCAGAGTTCCAGCATGCCTTTGATGTTCTGCTTTGATACGACGACAAACGTCACACTCGGCAACATAACGAGCAATGTCTTGCTTCCTATTGGACCACCAGAATCTTTGACGAATGTCTTGGTACATCTTGGTTCTACCGGGATGAATAGATAAAGGCGTATCATGAGCTTCTTTCATAACCTCCTGTGTCATATCCAGGTTTTTCTCTGAACATGGCACCACTAGGCGGCCCTTGAAGTACAAAGTGCCATCATCAGCAACAGTGAAGAATGAGGGCTTTTCTTCAGCGAGGTAGCGTTTCATCTTCTCAACTTGAGAGTCATACTTCTGAATTCTCTTGATGGAGTCTAAGAGATCTGGTTCGACAGCCAGGGTATTGAGGGAACCCTGGGTAACAACACGGAGGTTCATCTTGCGAAAATCCTTAGGGGGGAGGAGCGAGTGCACCCGGAGGAACAATATGGAGGTTCAGCTTTTTGAATTCTTCAACAAGCGAGGGCTGAACCTTGTGAACCTGGAGGTGGTTGCAGTAAGACTTGCGGCTCAAGGCATCAGCCGTTACATTAGCCTTGCCTGGTGTATAGGAAATACCCAAGTCAAAGTCTGCGACAATCTCCATCCATCTCTGTTGACGGAGGTTCAGGTCTGGCTGAGTAAACAGATACTTCCGACTTTGGTGGTCGGTGAAGATATCGCAACGATTACCGAGAAGGTAATGTCGCCACTGTTTTAGCGCATGAATGACAGCAGCAAGCTCGAGGTCATGAACTGGGTAGTTCTCTTCGTGAGGGCGCAATTGCCGAGAGGCATAAGCAATCACTTTGCGGTCTTGCATTAGGACACAGCCTAATCCTTGACGGGAAGCGTCGCAGTAAATGACGAAGTCCTTCTTAGTATTAGGTGGAGCTAGCACTGGGGCAGAAGTCAACTTGTCTTTGAGTGCCTGGAAACTTTCCTGACATTTGTCTGTTCATTGGAACTTGACGCCCTTATGCAACAGGTTAGTCAAATGCCTGGCGATCTTGGAGAAGTTCTCGACGAATCGACGGCAATAGCTGGCGAGACCGAGAAAACTTATGACTTGCTTAACGTTCTTCGGAGGAGCCCAATCAAGAATAGCCTGGACTCGTTCAGGGTTGACGGCAATACCATCCTTAGAGATGACATGCCCAAGATAGGTTACTTCGGGTAGCCAGAATTCACATTTGGAGAACTTGGTATATAGTTGATGCTCTCGTAGCTTTTCCAGCACAAGACGAAGATGTTCAGCATGTTCCTCTTCGTTCTTGGAAAATACCAGGATATCATCCAGATAAACCACGACGAACTTGTCGAGGTAATCCATGATTATATAGTTCATCAGACGAGAGAAGGTGGCTGGAGCATTGGTTAAGCCGAATGACATGACAGTGTACTCGTATGAACCATATCGAGTCACGAAGGCGGTCTTTGGGATATCCTCTTCACGAACACAGATCTGGTGGTAACCCAACCTCAAGTCGAGTTTGGAGAACACTGATGAACCAGCCAGTTGATCATACAGATCATTGATCCGAGGAAGAGGATATTTATTCTGAATGGTAGCTTGGTTTATAGGACGGTAGTCTTGGACTAATCGGTTTGTCCCATCCTTCTTATTGATAAAGAGAGAAGGTGCTCCCCAAGGAGAGCAACTTGGGAGAATGAAACCACTGCAAAGAGATTTGTCGATTTCCTCCTTAAGCTCAATGAGTTCATGCGGCGGCATCTTGTAGGGTCGCTTGGCTATAGGAGTGGTGCCTGGTTTCAAGTCGATGATGAATTCGACAGATCTAGCAGGGGGAATCCCTGGAAGTTCTTCAGGAAAGACGTCTTGGAATTCACGAACGACAGGAATGTTTTCAATGCCCTCGAGTGGTGCAGCGTTCAATGCATTCAACGGATAAAGCCTTGCCTCGGCATTTTGAACCAGACGAGCATTGTAGCTTATTATTTCATCGGAAGGGTGTAGCAGATGGACGGTCTTAGTGGCGCAAACTATAGAAGCAGTATGCGCTTTCAACCAATCCATTCCCAGAATGAGATCAATGCTACATGACTTCAGTACGATGGGAGAGACAAGGAATTCTAGTCCTTTGATTTCAACGGGAATGTCGTGACTAACCATAGAGGTTTGTATTGGCCCGCAGGGGTATGTACCACTAGCGGAGTGTTCATATCTTCGTATTTAATGCCATGCATGAATGCAAATCCTGCTGATATGAATGAATGCGATGCTCCTGTATCAAATAAAACGGATGCTGGTACTGAATTTACGAGAAGATTACCCATCACGGTAGCAGGCTGGTCTTGAGCTTCGTTGAGATCAACGTGGTTGGCATGAACACGACCATAAGACTTGGCATTGTTGTTGCGGGGCTGGTTGTTTCCACGGCCAACTGCGGGAAGGGCCAGTTGATTTTGATTCTGATAGCAGTCCCTGGCACGGTGACCTGGTTGACCACACTTGTAGCACAAACCATTATTGGGTGTGGGAACAGGAGCTTGGGGTGGTGGAGCTGGAAGCCTTGGCTGCCTAGATGGTGGAGGAGGCAGACGAGGTGCAGCATAGGTCTGCCTTGGGGTAGGTGCATTTGGACGGTACATGCTGTTCGGGATCCATATCTTACGCTTCTGCGAGGGCGGGCCCAAAGATGAGCCCGTGTCACGGTTGCGCCTGTGAGAGCTCTGGTGTTCCTGCAGACCAGTCTCGACATTGGTAGCTTTGTTCACCAAGGTGGCGAAATCAGTAAAGTCATGCACTAGAAGTGCGAGCTTGATGTCAGCTTGAAGGCCGTCACGGAACTTCTCCTGTCTGCGTGCATCAGTTGCAATGTCCTCTTCAGCATAGCGGGACAAGTCCAGAAACTCCCGCTGATAAGCTTCGACAGTTTTGTTGCCCTGGGTGAGGTTGCGGAACTCATGCTTCTTCCGGTCCATGACTCCCTGAGGAATGAAGCGGGCACGGAAAGCAGCTTGGAAGTCTGGCCAGGTGATGATTGTTCCAGCTGGCAAAGTACGCCCGTGGCTGTCCCACCATTGAGCTGCGGGTCCCTTCAGAAAGAAGGAAGCAAAGGTGACATAGCGGGCAGGGGCTACATCAGCAGACTCCATTTCATAGGTGATGTCACGGAGCCAGTCATCAGCATCCAGAGGCTGGGTTGAGCTGCAGTACACAGTTGGGTTGAGGCGCATGAAATCCTGCAGAGTCACTTGTGCTGGCTGCTGGTTCATATTGGGGCGAGGGAACTGAGCCATCATATTCTCCATGAACTGGCGATTCATCTCAAGCTGTTTGATCATACCAGCCATGTACTCAGGCGGTGGTGGGGCGTTGCCACCACTACCACGACCACCTGGTCTAACCATCCTGCTAATATATAACAGGGGTAGTTCAGCATTGAGAAATTTGCAAAGACAAGAATCATTCATGATGAAACATGCATAATGAAAGCAGCACGATAGCTACTACATAGTAGTCGGCATAACTTACAAAAGGGGTGTTGGGTAACATACCAACAATTCAAAATTTTCCTACGTGTCACCAAGATCAATCTAGGAGATGCTAGCAACGAAAGAGAGGGAGTGCATCTTCGTACCCTTGAAGATCGCTAAGCGGAAGCGTTACAAGAATGCGGTTGATGGAGTCGTACTTGCGGCGATTCAAATCGCGGAAGATCCGATCTAGCGCCGAACGGACGGCGCCTCCGCGTTCAAGACACGTACAGCCCGGGGAAGTCTCCTCCTTCTTGATCCAGCAAGGGGAGAGGAGAAGTTGAGGGAGAACTCCAGCAGCACGACGGCATGGTGGCAATGGAGCTCGTGGTTCTCCGGCAGAGCTTCGCTAAGCACTACGGAGGAGGAGGAGGAGTTGGAGGAGGAGAGGGCAGCGCCAGGCAAAGGGTTGCGGCTGCCCTCCCACCCCCTCACTATATATAGGGGAAGGGGAGAGGGGGCCGACCCCTCTAGATGGATCTAGAGGAGGAGGCGGCGGCCACAGGGGAAACACTAGATGGGTTTGGGCGCCCCCACCACTCGGAAACTTGCCCCCCAAGCAGGGAGGGGTGGCTGCCCTAGGGGAGGCGCCCCCACCTCTCCACGTTACGTGCAAGGGGTTGGGAGGGGTGCACAGCCCCTTAGTGGGGTGGTGTGCCCCCTCCCCTTGGCCCATAAGGCCCCCAACGCTTGCCAGGGCCTCCGAAACACCTTTCGGTCACGCTGGTCGTCACCCGGTACTCCCAGAACAATTCCGGACTCCAATACCCTTCGTCCAATATATCGATCTTCACATCCGGACCATTCCGGAGTTCCTCGTCACGTCCGGGATCTCATCCGGGACTCCGAACAACCTTCGGTAACTACATACTATTTCCCATAACAACTCTAGCGTCACCGAACCTTAAGTGTGTAGACCCTACGGGTTCAGGAACCATGCAGACATGACCGATACACCTCTCCGGCCAATAGCCAATAGCGGGATCTGGATACCCATATTGGCTCCCACATGTTCCACGATGATCTCATCGGATGAACCACGATGTCGGGGATTGAATCAATCCCGTATACAATTCCCTTTGTCTATCGGTATGTTACTTGCCCGAGATTCGATCGTCGGTATCCCAATACCTCGTTCAATCTCGTTACCGGCAAGTCTCTTTACTCGTTCCGTAACGCATGATCCCGTGGCTAACTCATTAGTCACATTGAGCTCATTATGATGATGCATTACCGAGTGGGCCCAGAGATACCTCTCCGTCATACGGAGTGACAAATCCCAGTCTCGATTCGTGCCAACCCAACAGACACTTTCGGAGATACCTGTAGTGCACCTTTATAGCCACCCAGTTACGTTGTGACGTTTGGTACACCCAAAGCATTCCTACGGTATCCGGGAGTTGCACAATCTCATGGTCTAAGGAAATGATACTTGACATTAGAAAAGCTCTTAGCAAACGAACTACACGATCTTGTGCTATGCTTAGGATTGGGTCTTGTCCATCACATCATTCTCCTAATGATGTGATCCCGTTATCAATGACATCCAATGTCCATGGTCAGGAAACCATAACCATCTATTGATCAACGAGCTAGTCAACTAGAGGCTTACTAGGGACATGTTGTGGTCTATGTATTCACACATGTATTACGGTTTCCAGTTAATACAATTATAGCATGAACAATAGACAATTATCATGAACAAGGAAATACAATAATAACCATTTTATTATTGCCTCTAGGGCATATTTCCAACAGTCTCCCACTTGCACTAGAGTCAATAATCTAGTTCACATCACTATGTGATTGTAATGAATCCAACACCCATGGGGTTTGTTCATATCTCGCTTGTGAGAGAGGTTATTAGTCAACGGGTCTGAACCTTTCAGATCCGTGTGTGCTTTACAAATCTCTATGTCATCTTGTAGATGCAGCTACCACGCGCTACTTGGAGCTATTCCAAATAACTGCTCTACTATACGAATCCGGTTTACTACTCAGAGTCATCCGGATTAGTGTCAAAGTTTGCATCGACGTAACCCTTTACGACGAACTCTTTTACCACCTCCATAATCGAGAAAATTCCTTAGTCCACTAGTTACTAAGGATAAGTTCGACCGCTGTCATGTGATCCATTCCTGGATCACTCTTGTACCCCTTGACTAACTCATGGCAAGGCACACTTCAGGTGCGGTACACAGCATAGCATACTGTAGAGCCTACGTCTAAAGCATAGGGGACGACCTTCGTCCTTTCTCTCTCTTCTGCCGTGGTCAGGTCTTGAGTCTTACTCAATACTCACACCTTGTAACACAGCCAAGAACTCCTTCTTTGCTGATCTATTTTGAACTCCTTCAAAATCTTGTCACGGTATGTATTCATTTGAAAGTACTATTAAGCGTTTTTGATCTATCCTTATAGATCTTGATGCTCAATGTTCAAGTAGCTTAATCCAGGTTTTCCATTGAAAAACACTTTTCAAATAACCCTGTATGCTTTCCAGAAATTCTACATCATTTCTGATCAACAATATGTTAACAACATATACTCATCAAAAATTCTATAGTGCTCCCACTCACTTCTTTGGAAATACAAGTTTCTCATAAACTTTGTATAAACCCAAAATCTTTGATCATCTCATCAAAGCGTACATTCCAACTCCGAGATGCTTACTCCAGTCCTTAGAAGGATTGCTGGAGCTTTGCATACTTGTTAGCATCTTTCAGGATTGACAAAACCTTCTGGTTGTATCACATACAACCTTTCCTCAAGAAAATCGTCGAGGAAACAATGTTTTGACATCCTATCTGCAAGATTTCATAAATAATGCAGTAACTGCTAATATAATTCCAACAGACTCTTAGCATCGCTACGAGTGAGAAAGTCTCATCGTAGTCAACTCCTTGAACTTGTCGGAAAACATCTTAACGACAAGTCGAGCTTTCTTAATGGTGACACTTACCATCATTGTCCGTCTTCCTTTTAAAATCCATCTGCACCCAACAGCCTTACGACCATCAAGTAGTTCTTCCAAAGTCTATACTTTGTTTTTATACATGGATCCTCTCTCGGATTTTATGGCCTCGAGCCATTCGTCGGAATCCGGGCCCACCATCGCTTCTCCATAGCTCGTAGGTTCATTGTTGTCTAGCAACATGACTTCCAAGACAGGATTACGTACCACTCTGAAGTAGTACGCATCCTTGTCGACCTACGAGGTTTGGTAGTGACTTGATCCGAAGTTTCATGATCACTATCATAAGCTTCCACTTCAATTGGTGTAGGTGCCACAGGAACAACTTCCTGTGCCCTGCTACACACTAGTTGAAGTGACGGTTCAATAACCTCATCAAGTCTCCACCATCCTCCCACTCAATTCTTTCGAGAGAAACTTTTCCTCGAGAAAGGACCCGTTTCTAGAAACAATCACTTTTGCTTCCAGATCTGAAATAGGAGGTATACCCAACTGTTTTGGGTATTCTATGAAGATGCATTTATCCGCTTTGGGTTCGAGCTTATCAGCCTGAAACTTTTTCACATAAGCGTCGCAGCCCCAAACTTTTAAGAAACGACAGCTTAGGTTTCTCTAAACCATAGTTCATACGGTGTCGTCTCAACGGAATTGCGTGGTGCCCTATTTAAAGTGAATGCGGTTGTCTCTAATGCCTAACCCATAAACGATAGTGGTAATTCGATAAGAGACATCATGGTATGCACCATATCCAATAGGGTGCAGTTATGATGTTCGGACACACCATCACACTATGGTGTTCCAGGCGGTATTAGTTGTGAAACAATTTCCACAATGTCTTAATTGTGTGCCAAACTCGTAACTCAGATATTCATCTCTATGATCATATCATAGACATTTTATCCTCTTGTCACGACGATCTTCAACTTCACTCTGAAATTACTTGAACCTTTCAATAATTCAGACTTGTGTTTCATCAAGTAAATATACTCAGCATCTACTCAAATCATCTGTGAAGTAAGAACATAACGATATCCACTGCGTGCCTCAGCACTCATTGGACTGCACACATCAAAATGTATTACTTCCAACAAGTTGCTTTCTTGTTCCATCTTACTGAAAACGAGGCCTTTCAGTCATCTTGCCCATGTGGTATGATTTGCATGTCTCAAGTGATTCAAAATCAAGTGAGTCCAAACGATCCATCTGTATGGAGTTTCTTCATGCATATCTACCAATAGACATGGTTCGCATGTCTCAATCTTTTCAAAAACGAGTGAGTCCAAAGATCCATCAACATGGAGCTTCTTCATGCGTTTTATACCAATATGACTCAAATGGCAGTGCCACAAGTATGTGGTACTATCATTACTATCTTATATCTTTTGGCATGAACATGTGTATCACTACGATCGAGATTCAATAAACCATTCATTTTAGGTGCAAGACCATTGAAGGTATTATTCAAATAAACAGAGTAACCATTATTCTCCTTAAATGAATAACCGTATTGCGATAAACATAATCCAATCATGTCTATGCTCAACGCAAACACCAAATAACAATTATTTAGGTTTAACACCAATCCCGATGGTAGAGGGAGCGTGCGATGTTTGATCACATCAACCTTGGAAACACTTCCAACACATATCGTCATCTCACCTTTAGCTAGTCTCCGTTTATTCCGTAGCCTTTTATTTCGAGTTACCAACACTTAGCAACCGAACCGGTATCTAATACCCTGGTGCTACTAGGAGTACTAGTAAAGTACACATTAATATAATGTATATCCAATATACTTCTGTCGACCTTGCCTGCCTTCTCATCTACCAAGTATCTAGGGTAGTTCTGCTTCAGTGACCGTTCCCCTCATTACAGAAGCACTTAGTCTCGGGTTTGGGTTCAACCTTGGGTTTCTTCACTAGAGCAGCAACTGATTTGCCGTTTCATGAAGTATCCCTTCTTTCCCTTGCCCTTCTTGAAACTAGTGGTTTTACTAACCATCAACAATTGATGCTCCTACTTGATTTCTACTTTCGCGGTGTCAAACATCGCGAGTTGCTCAAGGATCATCATGTCTATCCCTGATATGTTATAGTTCATCACGAAGCTCTAATAGCTTGGTGGCAGTGACTATGGAGAACCATCACTATCTCATCTGGAAGATTAACTCCCACTCGATTCAAGCGATTGTAGTACTCAGACAATCTGAGCACATGCTCAACGATTGAGCTTTTCTCCCTTAGTTTGCAGGCTTAAGAAACTTGTCAGAGGTCTCATACCTCTTGACGTGGGCACTAGTCTGAAATCCCAATTTCAGTCTTTGGAACATCTCATATGTTCTGCGACGTTTCAAAAACGTCTTTGGTGCCTCAATTCTAAACCGTTAGCATTACGCACTGAACTATCACGTAGTCATCAAAACGTGTATGTCAGATGTTCGCAACATCCACAGACGACGCTCGAGGTTCAGCACACCGAGCGGTGCATTAAGGACATAAGCCTTCTGCGCAGCAATGAGGATAATCCTCAGTTTACGGACCCAGTCCGCATAATTTCTACTATCAACTTTCAACTAAATTTTCTCTAGGAACATATCTTAAACAGTAGAACCAAAGCGTAAGCTATGACATAATTTGCAAAGACCTTTTGACTATGTTCATGATAATTAAGTTCATCTGATTATTTAATGAACTCCCACTTAGATAGACATCCCTCTAGTCATCTAAGTGATACATGATCCGAATCGACTAGGCCGTGTCCGATCATCACGTGAGACGGACTAGTCATCATCGGTGAACATCTCCATGTTGATCGTATCTACTATACGACTCATGTTCGACCTTTCGGTCTCTTGTGTTCCGAGGCCATGTCTGTACATGCTAGGCTCGTCAAGTCAACCTAAGTGTTTCGCATGTGTAAATCTGGCTTACACCCGTTGTATGCGAACGTTAGAATCTATCACACCCGATCATCACGTGGTGCTTCGAAACAACGAACCTTCGCAACGGTGCACAGTTAGGGGGAACACATCTCTTGAAATTTTAGTGAGGGATCATCTTATTTATGCTACCGTCGTTCTAAGCAAATAAGATGTAAACATGACAAACATCACATGCAAATCATAAAGTGACATGATATGGCCAATATCATCTTGCGCCTTTTGATCTCCATCTTCGAGGCGCGGCATGATCACCTTCGTCACCGGCATGACACCATGATCTCCATCATCGTGTCTTCATGAAGTTGTCTCGCCAACTATTACTTCTACTACTATGGCTAACGGTTAGCAATAAAGTAAAGTAATTACATGGCGTTTTTCATTGACACGCAGGTCATACAATAAATTAAGACAACTCCTATGGCTCCTGCCGGTTGTCATACTCATCGACATGCAAGTCGTGATTCCTATTACAAGAACATGATCAATCTCATACATCACATATATATAATTCATCACATCCTTTTGGCCATATCACATCACATAGCATACCCTGCAAAAACAAGTTAGACGTCCTCTAATTGTTGTTGCATGTTTTACGTGGCTGCTATGGGTTTCTAGCAAGAACGTTTCTTACCTACGCAAAAGCCACAACGGTGATATGCCAATTGCTATTTACCCTTCATAAGGACCCTCTTCATCGAATCCGATCCGACTAAAGTGGGAGAGACAGACACCCGCTAGCCACCTTATGCATCAAGTGCATGTCAGTCGGTGGAACCTGTCTCACGTAAGAGTACGTGTAAGGTCGGTCCGGGCCGCTTCATCCCACAATGCCGCCGAATCAAGATAAGACTAGTAACGGTAAGCAAATTGAACAAATCATCGCCCACAACTACTTTGTGTTCTACTCGTGCATAGAATCTACGCATAGACCTAGCTCATGATGCCACTGTTGGGTAACGTAGCAATAATTCAAAATTTTCCTACGTGTCACCAAGATCAATCTAGGAGATGCTAGCAACGAGAGAGAGGGAGTGCATCTTCATACCCTTGAAGATCGCTAAGCGGAAGCGTTACAAGAACGCGGTTGATGGAGTCGTACTCGCGGCGATTCAAATCGCGGAAGATCCGATCTAGCGCCGAACGGACGGCGCCTCCGCGTTCAACACACGTACAGCCCGGGGACGTCTCCTCCTTCTTGATCCAGCAAGGGGAGAGGAGAAGTTGAGGGAGAACTCCAGCAGCACGACGGCATGGTGGCAATGGAGCTCGTGGTTCTCCGGCAGAGCTTCGCTAAGCACTACGGAGGAGGAGGAGGAGTTGGAGGAGGAGAGGGCTGCGCCAGGCAAGGGGTGCGGCTGCCCTCCCACCCCTCACTATATATAGGGGGAAGGGGGAGAGGGGCGCCCCTCTAGATGGATCTAGAGGAGGAGGCGGCGGCCACAGGGGAAACCCTAGATGGGTTTGGGCGCCCCCACCCCTGGGAAACTTGCCCCCCAAGCAGGGAGGGGTGGCTGCCCTAGGGGAGGCGCCCCCACCTCTCCACGTTACGTGAGAGGGGTTGGGAGGGACGCACAGCCCCTTAGTGGGCTGGTGTGCCCCCTCCCCTTGGCCCATAGGGCCCCCCAACGCTTGCCGGGGCCTCCGAAACACCTTTTGGTCACGCTGGTCGTCACCCGGTACTCCCAGAACAATTCCAGACTCCAATACCCTTCGTCCAATATAGCGATCTTCACATCTGGACCATTCCGGAGTTCCTCGTCACGCCCGGGATCTCATCCGGGACTCCGAACAACCTTTGGTAACCACATACTATTTCCCATAACAACTCTAGCATCATCGAACCTTAAGTGTGTAGACCCTACGGGTTCGGGAACCATGCAGACATGACTGATACACCTCTTCGGCCAATAGCCAATAGCGGGATCTGGATACCCATATTGGCTCCCACATGTTCCACGATGATCTCATCGGATGAACCACGATGTCGGGGATTCAATCAATCCCGTATACAATTCCCTTTGTCTATCGGTATGTTACTTGCCCGAGATTCGATCGTCGGTATCCCAATACCTCGTTCAATCTCGTTACCGGCAAGTCTCTTTACTCGTTCCGTAACGCATGATCCCGTGGCTAACTCATTAGTCACATTGAGCTCATTATGATGATGCATTACCGAGTGGGCCCAGAGATACCTCTCCGTCATACGGAGTGACAAATCCCAGTCTCGATTCGTGCCAACCCAACAGACACTTTCGGAGATACCTGTAGTGCACCTTTATAGCCACCCAGTTACGTTGTGACGTTTGGTACACCCAAAGCATTCCTACGGTATCCGGGAGTTGCACAATCTCATGGTCTAAGGAAACGATACTTGACACTAGAAAAGCTCTTAGCAAACGAACTACACGATCTTGTGCTATGCTTAGGATTGGGTCTTGTCCATCACATCATTATCCTAATGATGTGATCCCGTTATCAATGACATCCAATGTCGATGGTCAGGAAACCATAACCATCTATTGATCAACGAGCTAGTCAACTAGAGGCTTACTAGGGACATGTTGTGGTCTATGTATTCACACATGTATTACGGTTTCCAGTTAATACAATTATAGCATGAACAATAGACAATTATCATGAACAAGGAAATACAATAATAACCATTTTATTATTGCCTCTAGGGCATATTTCCAACAAGGTGTCATGCATAGAGTTCAGTACATAGACTAAAACACCATAGGGCTCGCGGCGAATGCATCTAACACTAACAAGCAAGCCTACATCAGTCCCAGGAGGAACTGTGGAGGTAGGTGTAGCCTGAAAGCTGGTAGTGTCGCATCGGGAACTCCACGTCAGCAACCTGGGGTCCGCGGATACTCTGGTGCAGAACCCGACGCTCAAGTGGTAGAAGAGGACCAAGTGCGGGAGAGTAGCCTCCCATGTCTGGCCAACCGACACCCTGGGGCATCACGGTCCTGGCTGGGTAGATCGCAGAACGCGCCAGACCATCTGATCGGACAAGGGGGTGCAACAGCGTCAGAGCATGGTAAAGGTGCTGACGGGTGGTGTATGACTCGTGGCGAAGAGCTCGGTTAGCTCGATCCAGCCCATCAGCATGCAGAACCAAGTTCTGATGGTAGAAGGGCTCTCGGGTGACAGTGGAGTAGGCAACAGTGTAGTATCCCTCCGCACCAACATCGGATGCGATAGCAATGTGCCTGAAAGGGGAGGTGTCCAACTCCCGATACTCTCCACGAAGACGTGCCAGAGCAGCATAAGCAGCATCGTGAACTGCCATATCGATGGTAACCCCCACACCATGAGCAGTGTGCAGCACAGTAGTGGAGTCATACTCCCGAGAGTAGAGGTGGACGATGGCACGATACTGCTCCTGGTTAAAGTCCTGGTACTCCTCGTAGACGGTGTACTCAGGGTGCCAGCGATAACCTAGATAGGTCATCATCTCAGCTAGCACAGTAGGTGATCCCGAGGCACCAATGGCCGTCGTGTGGCACACGACCTGCCTCGTGGGTTCCATCTGAAAGCAAAGATGTTTCAAAGGAGTCAAATGACAGTGTGGAAATTGTTCAAAATACTATTCTAAGGAATAACTATGGCTTATCCAACTTTGGGGTGAATGTGGTCACGGGATCCTAGTGTTAGAGTTAGTAAATTCGTTTAACCCGAGTAGAAGAGAGTTCAGAGTCCCAGAGTAAAGGTCGAGGAGTAAAAGATCCTAGTACCACCCAATGGCGACGTGGGCCCGTAAGACACACAACCATGTTAGTAAAAGTTTTGCAATGTCTAGACTCGACTTTGGCCAAGGAGTGTGGAAGGGGGATTCCTACAGGCAGTCGGCTCTGATACCAACTTGTGACGCCCCCGATTCAATCGTACACTAATCATGCACGCAAACGTGTACGATCAAGATCAGGGACTCACGGGAAGATATCACAACACAACTCTAAAAACATAAATAAGTCATACAAGCATCATAATACAAGCCAGGGGCCTCGAGGGCTCGAATACAAGTGCTCGATCATAGACGAGTCAGCGAAAGCAACAATATCTGAGTACAGACATAAGTAACAAGTTTGCCTTAAGAAGGCTAGCACAAACTGGGATACAGATCGAAAGAGGCGCATGCCTCCTGCTTGGGATCCTCCTAAACTACTCCTGGTCGTCGTCAGCGGCTTGCACGTAGTAGTTGGCACCTCCGGTGTAGTAGGAGTCGTCGTCGACGGTGGCGTCTGGCTCCTGGGCTCCAGCATCTAGTTGCGACAACCAGGTAGAAAGGAAAGGGGGAAAGAGGGAGAAAAGCAACCGTGAGTACTCATCCAAAGTACTCGCAAGCAAGGATCTACACTACATATGCATGGGTATCTGTGTAAAGGGGCAATATCGGTGGACTGAACTGCAGAATGCCAGAATAAGAGGGGGATAGCTAGTCCTGTCGAAGACTACGCTTCTAGCAGCCTCCATCTTGCAGCATGTAGAAGAGAGTAGATGGTAAGTTCACCAAGTAGCATCGTATAGCATACTCCTACCCGGTGATCCTCTCCTCGTCACCCTGTTAGAGAGCAACCACCGGGTTGTATCTGGCACTTGGAAGGGTGTGTTTTATTAAGTATCCGGTTCTAGTTGTCATAAGGTCAAGGTACAACTCCAAGTCGTCCTGTTACCGAAGATCACATCTATTCGAATAGATAAACTTCCCTGCAGGGGTGCACCACATTACCCAACACGCTCGATCCCATTTGGCCGGACACACTTTCCTGGGTCATGCCCGGCCTCGGAAGATCAACACGTCGCAGCCCTACCTAGGCACAACAGAGAGGTCAGCACGTCGGTCTAAATCCTATGGCGCAGGGGTCTGGGCCCATAGCCCATTGCACACCTGCACGTTGCGAACGCGGCCGGAAGCAGACCTAGCCCCCTTAATACAAGCGCAGGCTTACGGTCCAATTCGGCGCGCGCCGCTCAGTCGCTGACGTCACGAAGGCTTCGGCTGATACCACGACGCTGAGTGCCCATAACTGTTCCCGCGTAGTTGGTTAGTGCGTATAGGCCAGTGGCCACGACGCTGAATTTTCCGCGAACGCCGACCAGGGCCAGGCCCACCTCTCGCCTACCAGGGCCAGGCCCACCTCTTGCCTAGGTGGTCTCAACCTGCCCTATCGCTCCACCACAAAGATTCACTCACGAGTACTCCACGAGCCGACCCGACTTTAGTCACCACAGGTATCATGTAAAGTATATAAGTATATACCCGTGATCACCTCCCGAGTGATCACGACCCGATAGTATAGCAAGGCAGACGGACAAGAATGTAGGGCCATAGATGGAATACTAGCATCCTATACTAAGCATGTAGGATTGCAGGTAAAGGTAACAACAGTAGTAGCAAGGACAGGCTATGCAGTAGAATAGGATTAACGGAAAGCAGTAACATGCTACACTACTCTAACGCAAGTAGTATAGAGAAGAATAGGCGATATCTGGTGATCAAGGGGAGGGGGGCTTTCCTGGAAGCTCAGCCGAGAAGGAGGGGTCGTCAACACCGTAGTCGTACTGGGTAGCAGCGGTGTCGGTCTCGGTGTCTAGCGAGAGAACAGGGGGGAAGAAACAATAAATATGATGCAAACAAATGCATGACGATGCATGACATGACAAAGCGTGATGCTAGGTGTGCCCAATCGCGGTAGTAGGTGATACCGACGAAGGGGGGAAACATCTGGGAAAGTATTCCCGGTGTTTCGCGTTTTCGGACAGATGAACCGGAGGGGGATAGTTGCGAGTTCGATAGGTTAGGGATGTGTGGCGGACGAACGGGCTGCGTATCCGGATTCGTCTCGTCGTTCTGAGAAACTTTCATGTAGAAAGTATTTTCATCCGAGTTATGGATTATTTTATATGATTTTCTATAGATTTAATCATTTCCTGGAATTTATTTAATTAATTTAAATCAACATTATCCAGAATAGTATGGGATGACGTCAGCATGACGTATGTGTGATGTCAGCAGTCAATAGTGCGGTTGACTGGAGTCAAAACTGACTTGTGGGTCTAGTGGGACCCACCTGTCATTGAGACAGAGGTGAAATAGGATTTGTTTTAAACTAATTATGATTAACTAAGTGTGGGCCCCATTAGTCAGTGACTAATTAGCCTAGATTAATTAATTTAACTAATTTAATTAGCTTATAGGGTGGGGGCCACTGGTCAGCTACTGGGACCAGCCCAGTCAGCAAGTTGACTCAGTCAACTGGTCAACAGGGGGCCCTGGGCCACCAGTCAGTGGCCCAAGCGGTGGGACCCACGGCGCCAGGTCAGCGCAGCCGGCTCTCGCCACCGGCAACCAAATGCACGACGCTGACCCGCCGGAGTTCGCCGGAAAATGCGCACAGGGCACAGATCCGTGCACGCATGGGCTCGTTCGAAATAGCGTGAAGAGGCGCATCTAGTGGCGTGGGCGGTTCGTTCCTAGGTCGCCGGAGATGTCGCCGGCGTCGAGCTGAGCGGTGGCCGAAGCTTGGCATCCGCCGGAAAATGGCCATAGGCCATCATTTTGGACGCGTATGGTCGCGTTCGAACGCGCACGAGCCGGCGCATCCAGCGGTGGCACCAGCACGACCGGAGATGGGCTAAAATGACGGCGGCGAGCAGCGAGGCAGATGGCGGAGTTCGGTCATCGTCGGGTTCGGAGTTACGATGCCCTAAACGAGCAGCGTGAGGTGTCTACGGCGTCTACACCATGCAGTGAATGCAACGGGGGCACGCACGGGACCGAAAGGTCACCGCGGCCATGTCGGCAACGAGCTCGAGCGGCCGTGGGTTCGGCCGTTGTGGTAGGGGGAGCTAGAGGGCACGCGGGAGGGAACAAAGACATGGGAGAGGAATAGGGGCTCACCTTGCGGCACGCACGGTGGCCCTCAGGGGTTTAGTAGCAGCAGAGACGGCGCCGGAGACGAAGAAGGGCGGCGACGACCGGAGACGTGGACGAAAGGGATCCGACGCTTCGGTGCTCCCCAACTCCAGCTGAGGCCACCGGATGATGGAGAGGACGATGGCGGAGACGACGGACACATTGGCGAGGTGAGGCGGTGGCTGTGCCCGAGCGTTTCATGGCGGCGGGTCCATGGCGGCGTTCGGGTGTGGTGGGGAACGAGGGGGAGAGCGAGGTGGATCTGAGGGGGGAAGGCGCAGGAGCCGAGGGGGAGAGCGAGGGTGAGTGGGAGGTGGGATCGAGGATCGAGGAGGCGGGGGCGTGGCGGCCTTATCCCCTGCCGGCGTCGGTGCCGGCGAGGCGGTTGGGCGGGAGCACGCCCCTGTTCTGACCCGGGTTGGGGGAACAGGGAAGGGAGACGAGCCAGGAGGGGCCGGGCCGGCTGTTGGCTAGCTGGGCCAGGTGGGCCGGTGAGCTGGGCCGCCTGGTCCAGTGGGGGGGTTTCTTTTCTTTTTGTTTCATTTTCACCTTTTCTTTTTATTTATTTTATTTTCTGTTTTATTTCATTTTAAAATATTTAGGCACTTTCTAAAATATTATTTTCTCCACAGTAATTACCAGTGCAATATTTGGCACCCACTGAACATTTTTGTTTCAAGGTTTGAAAACTTTTGTAGTTTTCCATATTTTGAATTGATTTTTGTATCGGTTTTGAACTAACGAAAGATTAGCAACAGTAATGGAGGTGACGTGGCATCATTAGCAGAGTGTTACTGTCGCTTAATTACCAGTGCGTTACAGAAACCATCACTGGTGGCCATCTTCATCATCCCGGTGGTCTCCATGACAAGGAGGGAGTAGTTCACCCTCGGGGCTGAGGGTATGTACCAGTAGCTATGTGTTTGATCTCTCTCTCTCTCTCTCTCTCTCTCTCTCTCGTGTTCTTGATATGGCACAATCTTGATGTACCGCGAGCTTTGTTATTATAGTTGAATCGTATGGTGTTTCTCCCACTCTACCTTCTTGTGATGAATTGAGTTTTACCTTTGAGGTTTCACTATTATCGGATTGAATACTATTACGGATTTGAGAACACTTGGTTTATGTCTTGCGTGGGATACCCCTGGTAACAATGGGGTGTTCTATTGATTCACTTGATGTATGTTTTGGCACTCAACTCACGGATTCCCGAGGTGACATTGGGGTAATCTATGCATAGGGGTTGATGCATGTTTTCATCCTTGTTTCTCCGGTAGAAATCTTGGGGTACTCTTTGAGGTTCTTTGTGTTGGATTGAATATTATGAATCTGAAGTTGTTTGATGCATATCGTATAATTGACCCACGAATACTTCTGGTGACATTGGAGTATCTAGGTGACATTAGGGTTTATTGATGTGTGTCATATGGTGTTATTTTACTACGAACTCTAGGGATGTTTGTGACACTTATAGGAATAGCTCATTAGATTGATCAGAAAGAATAACTTTGAGGTGGTTTCGTACCCTACAAGCAATTTCATCTTATGTTCTCCGCGATAGGAACTTTGGAGTGACTCTTTGTCGCACATTGAGGGATTTCCATATGATTTAATCATGTTATCATTGTTGAGAGAACTTGCGCTAGTGAAAGTATGAACCCTAGGCCTTATTTCCAAGCATTGCAATACCGTTTTCGCTCACTTTTGTTACTAGTTACCTTGCTGTTTTTATATTTTCAGATTACAAAAACCTATATCTACCATCCATATTACACCTGTATCACCATCTCTTCGCCGAACTAGTGCACCTATACAATTTACCATTGCATTGGGTGTGTTGGGGACACAAGAGAATCTTTGTTATTTGGTTGTTTGTTTGAGAGAGACCATCTTCATCCTACGGCTCCCACAGATTGATAAACCTTAGGTCATCCACTTCAGGGAAATTTACTACTGTCCTACATAACTCTGCGCTTGGAGGCCCAACACGAGTCTACAAGAAGAAGGTTGGGTAGTAGACATCAAGATCTTTTCTGGCGCCGTTGCCGAGGAGGTGAGTGCTTGAAGGTATATCTTTAGATCTTGCAATTGAATCTTTTAATTTCTTGTTTTATCACTAGTTTAGTCAATAAAAGAAAACTACAAAAAAATGGAATTGAGGTTGCCTCATATGCTTCATCTTTTTAACGTCTTTCGTGAAAATGATGGAAAGGAAAATTGTGCTCAAGTGTTAGAGGAAGAAGTTTATAAAATGTTTGGCACTAAATCTTTGAATGATGAGCATTATTGCAATGTTGTTAGCACGAATTCTTTGAATATCCATGGCGCTAATGATATGCAAAGCCATAAGCTTCGGGATGCTATTTTTGATGAAGATGATATTTTTTGTCACCCAAGTTTTGATGAGCAAATTTATTATGATGATAGCATGCCTCCTATTTATGATGATTATATTTATGAAAGTGGATTTGGAAAGGTCATGACTTTATTTAATGATGATTCCACTATTTTGGAAGAGGTTCCAATTGATTATGAGAACAAAGTTGCTATCTATGATTGATTATTGTGATGACATGTATGCTATAAAGAACAGTGATAACCATGAAACTTGACATCATGATTTTAATTTTCAATTGGATTATTTCTCACATGATAGTTATTTTGTTGAGTTTGCTCCCACTACTATTGATGAGAATAAATTTGCTTATGTGGAGAGTAATAAAATTTTTATGCATGGGGGTCATGAAAAGAATGCTTTATGTGATAGCTATATTGTTGAATTCATTCACGATGGTACTGAAAATTATTATGAGAGAGGAATATATGCTTCTACGTATCTCAGTAATATCAAGTTTCCTCTCTTTATGTTGAAAATCTTGAAGTTATGCTTGTTTTGCCTTCCTATGCTAGTTGATTCTTGTTCCCATAAGTTGTTTGCTCACAAAATCCCTATGCATAGGAAGTGGCTTAGACTTAAATGTGCTAGTCATATTCTTCATGATGCTCCTGTTATGTTTCAATTCTTATCTTTTATGTGAGCATCATTGAAATCATCATGCCTAGCTAGAAAGGCATTAAAGAAAAGCGCTTGTTGGGAGAAAACCCAACATTTACCCATACTGTTTTTGTGCATTAACATGATTATGCTACTGTAGTAATCATGTTTTATAGCTTTTGTTTCAATAAAGTGCCAAGTAAGACCTTTGGGATGGTCTATGGTGATAGTTGATGTGATCTTGTTGAAAAACAGAAACTTTTGCTCTCAGTCCAGGAATCTTGAAAATTCACTGGAACATTCTTTTGATCTCTTTTTTTTACACAATATTAATATACAAAATTGCCTAGATTTCCCTAAATTTTCAGAATTTTTGGAGTTACAGAAGTATACGAAGTTTCCAGATTACTACAGACTGTTCTATTTTTGACAGGTTCTGTTTTCATTGTGTTGTTTGCTTATTTTGATGAATCTATGGGTATTATGGAGGGTATGAACCATGGAGAAGTTGGAATACAGTAGATATAACACCAATATAAATTTAGAAGGAGTTCACAATAGTACCTAAGTGGTGATTTGCATTATTATACTAACGGATCTCATGAGTTTTCTGTTGAGTTTTGTGTTGTGAAGTTTTCAAGTTTTGGGTAAAGATTTGATGGAATATGGAATAAGGAGTGGCAAGAGCCTAAGCTTGGGGATGCCCAAGGCACCCCAAGGTAATATTCAAGGATAACCAAGCATCTAAGCTTGTGGATGCCCCGAATGGCATCCCCTCTTTTTTCTTCAATCCATCGGTAAATTTACTTGAGGCTATATTTTTATTCATCACATGATATGTGTTTTCTTGGAGCATCATTTTATTTTGTTAGGATTTGCTTGCTGTTATTTAGAATAATGTCTTGTATCTTTTATTTTAATAAAAGGGTCAAGTATAGCCTTTACCATGCTTATTTTGCAAGTCTATATGTTGTTGTTTTGGAAATAGAAAGTTTTCTATCATTTATCTGAATATTTGTGAATAGTCAGAACATGATAAAGCTTGAATTTTTTATGCAATGAGTAACAACAAATTTTCTACAGTGTGGTAATTTTTCAAATTTTTTGGAGTTAGGGAAGTATGATCCCTCTTGCATTCTTTACAGACTATTCTGTTTAGACAGATTGCTGTTATGTTTGCATTGTTTGCATATGTTTGCTTGTTTAATGATTCTATTTGAGGATCGGAGTATTAAATATGCAGAGGCATTTAGTATGCAATATCAAATTATAATTTTAGTGATTTTCCACGGTAGAGAATGATAAGGTTTTGCGTTGATTTATACTAACTTATCTCACGAGTTCTTGTTGAGTTTTGTGTGAATGAAGTTTTTAAGATTTAGGGAAACCGTGATATAAAAGGAATTAAGGAGACACAAAAGCTCAAGCTTGGGGATGCCCAAGGCATCCCTAGTCAATTTTTCAAGAAGTCTCAAGCATCTAAGCTCGGGGATGCCCCGGTTGGCATCCCACCTTTCTTCTTCAACAACTATCGGTCAGTCTGGGTTGAGCCTAAGTTTTTGCTTCTTCACATGATATGTGTGATGTAGGGTGGAACCCTAGCTGGCCGATCTTTCACGAAACGAGCAGATCCCAACTAAGAACATGAAGAACACAAGGGGAAACGCGAGGGAAAACACGAGAGAATCACTCAAACCAACAAGAATAGATCACACATGCGTTAGATCCATGAACACAAAGGGAGATACACGATCCAAAGTCAACAAGGGACGATACATAGGTAACCGGTTCTTCTCCGTGAGGAGGTCTTGATGGGGGCCACCTGTGAGGGGGTCTTGAATCCAAGGTGGATCTTCTCCGTAGAGGGGCCGTAGTCTCTCTCATGGAGTAGATCCGTATGGATGAGCAAAGCTCTATCTCTAAATGAGCTAAACCAATGCTAACCCTAACTAGGAGGAGGAAGAGGTCTATTTATAGTCTTAGTGCAAAAGAGGGGCGAAGTTAAGGGGTACATGGGCTTTGGCCTGAAATTGTGCGCAGACAGGTACCGGACATCCACTGGGGACCAGTCGTCCGGTCGCTCACGAGGGACCGGACGTCCGGAGTCGTCGGACTTCCGCTAAATCCGTTTTGTGAAGGATGCGCCGGACGTCCGGTGGCTTCGGACTTCCGTTAATTTTGGCTCGGGTGCAGAGTCGCCGGATGTCCGGACCTTGTCGGTCGTCCGCTCGCTGGAGGTGTGGCCGGTCGTCTGGTCCTGGCCGGACATCCGCTCGCTGTAGCCTGTGTTGGCTGGGACTCGGGCATGTTGAGCTTCAGGCGTCGGACGTCCGGTCCCGACCGGTCGTCCGGTGGCTATAGTTTCTTCGGCAGTCCTTCTTCTTGTCCTTCGCACTTGGTGTCCTCTCCGTCTTGTCCAATGGATGTGGATGTTCCATGTTTATCCTCCAAGTACCTAAGCACACATAGTGTTTCCGTTTGAGGTAGTAGCCATGTTTCATGTGTCGAAAGTAGTAGTTCGGAAAGGAGCGAGTTCACCTTATCTTCGATAGGCTTTGTTCGGGCTCTTGTCATGGGTCCAAGTGGTGTCGTGGGAGACGTAGGTTGGTCCATGGGGATGACCTTGGTATGATCCGCATCATATCCCCTCCCTTGGGAAAGATCCGACCTCGGATCGAAATCCTCATCACCATGGTACGGTGAAAGATCTTTGATGTTGAAGATGTCACTCACGGGGTACTTGTCGCGTGGAATGTCGATCTTGTAGGCATTGTTGTTGAAGCGTGCAAGCACCTTGAAGGGTCCATCGGCTCATGGTAGAAGTTTGGACTTGCGTTCTTGAGGGAAGCGTTCCTTGCGAAGGTGTAGCCACACAAGATCTCCAATGTTGAATATCATGGGTTGCTTATTAACGTTGAGCTTGGTCGCGAGTCGTTGTACTTGGCTCTCGATGGTGTGCCTTGTGTCTTCATGCATCTTCTTGAGGTAGTTGACTCGGGTGCTCGCGTCCATGTTGATGCGCTCTTGTAGTGGTAGAGGAAGGATGTCCAAAGGGGATAACGGGTTGAATCCGTAGACGACCTCGAAAGAGGACTTGACGGTTGTTGAGAGTCTTGCGCGGTTGTAGGCGTACTCGGCGATTGGTAGGCACTCCGCCCACTCCTTGATGTTCTTCTTGATTAGCACGCGTAGAAGGGTGGAGAGCGTCCGGTTAGTCACCTCCGTTTGGCCGTCGGTTTGTGGATGGTATGCCGTGGAAAATAGTAGCTTGATTCCGAGCTTGGCGCATAAGGTGTTCCAAAAGTAACTCAAGAACTTGACGTCGCGGTCCGAGACAATCGTCTTTGGCACTCCATGAAGTCGCAAGATTTCCCTACGAAAGAGATTGGCAACATGTGAAGCATCGTCTATCTTGTTGCAAGGAATGAAATGTGCCATTTTAGAGAATAGGTCCACAACAACGAAAACGGAATCCTTGCCATTTCTAGTTCTAGGCAAACCAAGCACAAAATCCATGCTAGTATCTTCCCATGGTTGATATGGAATTGGAAGGGGCATGTAAAGGCCATGAGATTGAGCTTTAGACTTAGCTTTGCGACATGTAGAGCATCGATTGGTGAAGCGGTTGACGCCGCGAAACATCTTTGGCCAAAAATAGTTCTTGGAGAGCATAGCAAGTGTCTTGTCGCGTCCGAAGTGTCCCATTAGTCCTCCTCCATGAGATTCTTGCAAAAGCAACAAACGAAGAGAAGAATCGGGGATGCAAAGTTTGTTAGCTCTCATAAGATAACCATCCTTGATGTAATATCGTTCCCAAGATGGATGCGTCAAACACTTTGCATAAGGGATAGCAAAAGTAGGATAATGCTCATACAAGTATTTTATATGCTCAAAGCCAATGACATTTAACTCAAGTGTAGTAACAAGCATGCATATACGGGAAAGTGCATCCGCCACAACATTTTCCTTGCCCTTAATATACTTGATGACATAAGGAAATGACTCTATAAATTCACTCCACTTAGCATGGCGCTTGTTCAACTTAGTTTGACCCTTAAGGTATTTAAGCGTTTCATGATCGGTATGGATGATAAATTCATGAGGGCGGAGATAGTGTTCCCATTCACGCAAAACTCGCAGTAAAGCATATAGCTCTTTGTCATAGATGGGATAATTGAGTTGCGCTCCGGAAAGTTTCTCACTAAAATATGCTATGGGGCGCTTCTCTTGCGTTAACACACCTCCTATGCCATTATCACTAGCACCACAATGAATCTCAAAAGGTTTGTGAAAGTTTGGTAAAGCAAGCACGGGAGCATGAGTAAGCAAATTCTTAAGCTCATTGAATGCGGTATCTTGGGATGATCCCCAAACGAAGGGCGCATTCTTCTTGCTGAAAGCATGCAAAGGTGAAGCAATGGTGCTAAAATCCTTCACAAATCTATGGTAGAAACCGGCTAAACCAAGAAAACTATGCACTTGTTGCAACTTAGTTGGTTGGGGCCAAGTTTTAATAGCATTGATCTTAGATTCATCAACCTGAACACCCTTAGAAGAGACTACAAAACCCAAGAAAACAAGCTTATCAACACCAAAGAGGCATTTTTCCATATTAGTATAAAGTTGCTCTTTTCGAAGAGTTTGTAGCACGGTTCGAAGGTGGGTGACATGCTCTTTGAGAGATTTGCTAAAAACAAGGATATCATCGAAGTAGACAACAACAAATTCACCAATATAAGGTCGAAACACATAATGCATAAGACGCATGAAAGTACCGGGTGCTTCCGATAAACCCATAGGCATGACTAACCACTCATACAAACCAAACTTTGTTTTAAAAGCGGTTTTCCATTCATCACCCTCTTGTATGCGTATTTGATAGTAACCACTTTTAAGATCAATTTTGGAAAAGATAGTGGCACCGCTAAGTTCATCAAGCATATCATCAAGGCGTGGAATGGGGTACCTATAGCGAACGGTGATAGCATTGATGGGTCTACAATCGGAACACACGCGGAAGCTACCGTCTCTTTTTGGCACAAGAATGACTGGTACGGCACAAGGACTCAAACTTTCGCGCACATGTCCATGGTCTATGAGATGTTTTACTTGCCTTTGTATTTCTTTGGTTTCTTTGGGGTTGACTCGGTAGGGAGCCTTGTTTGGAAGTGGCGCTCCAGGGATGAGGTCAATGCAGTGCTCGATGCCTCGTAGTGGAGGTAGACTCGGAGGTAGCTCATCGGGGAAAACATCTTGGAATTCTTGCAATAAAGAAGATAACACCAAAGGTAGATCGTGAGAGGTGTTAGCTTTTGGTGTCTCGTCCTTGCACAATAGGACATAGTGTAGGACACTTGATGGGTTCTCACACACTTCTCTAATCTCATGTTTGGTGGCAAATAGAACTAAGTTTTTCTTGTCGCTCATCGTGGAGGCACTCAATTTTGGCTTGTGGCGCTCACTCTCTCACTACTCTCTCCATGATGGGTGGCTTGCTTGTCGGCGAGCACTTGGCTTGGAGACATAGGTCGTAGCACAAACTCTTTCCCTTTCATCTTGAAGCTATATTGGTTTGTGCGCCCGTTGTGGATGACACCTCGGTCAAATTGCCATGTGCGTCCAAGAAGGAGGTGGCAAACGGTCATCGGAAGGACATCACACTCTAAAGTGTCTTCATAGGCGCCGATCTTGAAAGAGAGTTGTACCCTATGCTCGACTTGGATGGTGCCGTTCTTTCTTAGCCATTGAACCTTGTAGGGGTGCGGGTGCTTCATCTTGACCAATTGGAGCTTGGAGCATAGTTCTTCACTTGCTAAGTTATGGTAACTCCCTCCATCGATGATGACCTTGACGGACCTTCCATTGATTCCGGCCTTGGTGTGGAAGATATGGCATCTTTGGTCTTCTTCTTGTTGATGTTGAAGAGTCAAGACCTTGGAGACAACGAGAGTGGGGCTTGAACCTTCATCACAAAATACTTGATCATCTTCATCTTCGTTGTTCACTTGCCGGTGCATGGCCACTTGTTCAAGGGCTTCCATTTCTCCTTCACTCATTGAGTCATATGTTCCATCGTCGTTGAGGATCATGGTGCAGTTGTTTGTGCACTCGAAGGACTTGTGGCCTCGGCCTCCGCATGTGAAACATTTGAAGGAACTTGTCTTGATGGTCTCATCGGTTGGGGTAGATGATGATGAAGCTTTCGGCTTGAAGTTGCTTGTAGTAGGAGGATGACTTGAGCTTGTCAAAGTTTTCTTGTAACTTGAGTTGTCGCCGTTGCTTGTAGATGGCTTGGTTGAAGTAGAAGTTATTGGAGTCGTTGAAGCTTGGGTATTAGAGAAGCCATAGGACTTGGATGAGAACTTGTCATACTTGAAGTCATCTTGCACTTGACGTTCCGCTTTGGTAGCTTGGTGTACTAGTTCGATGAGGTTCGAGTATGGTTGGAAGTCGGCAATCTTCTTGATAGGGTGATTGAGTCCATTCAAGAAACGTGCCATGGTTTTCTCATCATCTTCCGTGACATTGGCTCTTATCATGGCAATCTCCATTTCCTTGTAGTACTCTTCAACGCTCTTGGTTCCTTGCTTGAGGAGTTGGAGTTTCTTGAAGAGGTCGCGGTTGTAGTAGTTTGGCATGAATCGTTCTCTCATGACATCCTTCATTTGCGCCCAAGTAGTGATGGGTGGTTCACCTCTTGCCTCGTGGCACTCAATGACTTGTTCCCACCAAATGAGGACGTAGTCTTGGAATTCAAGGGATGCCATCGCGATCTTCTTCTCTTCTTCATAGTTGTGCAAGCGAAAGATTTTGTCAACCTTCAATGCCCATGATATGTAATCTTCGGGGTCATTGCTTCCGGTGAACTTGGGCATGGTGAACTTGAGCTTGCCGTATCGTTGTTCTTCATTGTGTTGGGGTCGAGGATGATGACGCCCATGTCGTTGAGGATAGACAATCTCATGTTGCTCTTGGCGAGGAGGGTTGTCGACCTTATGTTGCTCTTGTCTTGGAGGAGGTCCATTGTCTTATTGCTCTCGATGGACTTGATGTTCTTGTCTTGCTAGAGGAGGAGCTTGTCGAGCTTGACGAGGAGCGTGACGATGCACACGTGCTTGGAAAATCCTTTCTTGAACTTCATCGCGAAGTGCTTCTTGATGTGCACGAGCTTGTCGTCCTCGGTTGGCTACGGCTTGACTTGATTCGTGAAGGGCACATTGCGCCTCAAGAGCTTGAGCTTCACGTAGTTGTTGTTCTTGACGTTGTGCCTCGGCACCTTGTGCATCTTGATGCGCACTCGCTCCTCTTGTTCTTGTTGTCGTTGGCGTTGCCGTTCTTGTTGTAACATCCCAAATTTTCAATTTGGAATGTTATACATTAGATCATCATTGCATATCATATTTTATTGCATTTTTGGTTTGATCCTAGAAATTCTACGCAACTCAAGGACCCACAGAGAGAGTTGGGGATTTCGTTATTTTCATATTTGGGTTTTCTCAAATTTTGAAAATAGGATCATTTGATTTTATTTATTTTATCTTCAATTATTTCATTTATAAAAATATGAGAGAGGGAATAAAACGACTTTCCCAAAAATAAGAAATATTGAGAATTTAATAAAAAAATCAAATCTTATTTTATTTGGAGTTTTGCTATTTTATTTGAATTTAGGAAAATTACACGTTTTTCAAAATTGCATTTTAGGGCCAAGAAAATGTTCATCTTGTTCTAAATATTTTATTTAGACGGTGAAAAATTTATTTTGGCATTTTTAGAATTTTATTTTATTTTCTAGAATTTTTCTCAGTTTCGACGGAATTGTTTTAAAAAAAAAACTCCCGCGCGCCCGACTGGGCCGAAGCCCAGCCGAACCAGGCCGGCCCGCCCGCGCCACCGCCTCCCGCCGCCGTCTCCGGATCGGAGACCGTCGCCGCCGCCCGAGTCTAAGAGGAGCACGCCTCCCGAGGCGCCCCCTTCCCCAAGCCGCGCCGCCCCCATCCTTAAATAGCCGCCGCCCCTCACCCCGCCAACGAACCCGCAGCCCCGCCGCCGGAACACGCCCCGCCGCCGGAGCCACACCACCGTCGAGCCGCCCCGCCGCCGCCGCCGACGCCCGCAGCCCCGCCGCCCCATGCCGCCTCCCGTCGCCCCGCCGGAGCCGCCGAACTTCGCTGGAGCCCCGAGCCGAGGTAGCCGCCCGCCGCCCGGTTTTCGGAAGAAAACCGATTTGGTTTTTTTAGAAAACCCTAGGTTTTTTTAGATCGGTTTTGTTTTGTTTTTTTCGGTTTTCTTATTGAGCGAGCGTTCGCTTGTTCGTTCGTTTTAACGAACACGTTCATCGTTTAGTTACAGTTAACGAACGTCCGTTCGTTAAACTGTTCGTCAGTTTTTCTTTTTCTCGGATTTTCCGCGATTATTTCTGATCGCGATTTCCGATCTGTTTTTCGTTTTGGTTTAACTTTTTGCTCGTTTGTCGGAATCAGGCGATTCAAGCACCTAGAGTTTCGTCTCGAAACCCTCTTTATGTTTAACCAACTCAAACAAGTTTTGGTACTGTAAAATTTGACTTAGGTCCAGATTAGTAAACGAAGCTTGTTTCTTTCGCCATTTGACTTTTGTTGCTTCGTTTGATTTGATGCTTTTTGCAAACCGGAGTTCTTAAGTTGAACTTTCTGGTTAGATCTCTTATTTGAGTTTTACCTGTGCATTAGACGAGTACTTATTGTATGCTTGTTTGTTTGCGATAGAGTACCCGGAGTGCGCCGCTTGCTACTTCGAATCCCTAGGTTTCACGGATCATCAGCAAGGCAAGTAACACTTTGATCATACCTCTTTTCATACCAAGTTTTATTGCATTAGATCAATCCTCAAACAATTGCATGATTAGTATCTGATTAAATTGTGGGTTGGGAAGTAGCTGATGAGGTAGAACCTATTGCCCTGTTTATTACCAAACCCTTGGGAGTTACTTCTATGTTTGCTTATATTGCTATGCTATGCTAGTAGACGTGGATTGGGTGAGTGTATCCATGATAGATGTGAGATTGTTAATTAATGGTTCAGTTTAAGGTGGCTACTTAAACACACATCTGGGTGGATTGAGGCACCTGGGTATTCCAGCGATTGCCTGTTTTTTTATGGACCGCCACCCAGGCTCAAAGGGATCATGAGATTATTCATGCTAGAAACTTCCGTGTGCAGCCACAAGCTATTATGGGCTCTAGCATAGTTGATTAAGTTGTGTGAAATCTTACAGTGGTAGACTAGCAGATGTAGGGGTTGTAGGTGGTACTGTCTACCCGATCGTAAGGTGCAAACGCTTCTGAAAGACTATGTCTCGGTCATCCGTTTCTCAAACATCATGTAGTGCGAGAATCACAACGGAGGAGATCGAGTCTTGTGGGTAAAAGTGTGCAAACCTCTGCAGAGTGTATAAACTAATCATGGTTAGCCGTGAACCCGGTTATGGAGAACTTGAGTATCTAGTACTTGGATTATCATGTGAATCTCATCATGTTACTTTAATTAATTTTGTTGGGATTAATGTTGATACTTAATTGGGATTGAGATGGTGTCACCCATTCTCAATGTTTAAAAACCACCATGATAGTTAAATAAAATTTATTCCTTTGCAGTAGGGAAAAATTGGCTTTTTGCAAAACTGTAACCATAGAGCTTTCCACCAGCCAAATATGCATGCAGTATAGCATTATTCTGTTCATTACTCTCTATGTGTTACATTGCCAGCATATTCCATGTGCTGACCCGTTTTCGGCCTGCAACGTTTCATGTTGCAGACTTTTCAGACGACGTGTATGGTGCCTTAGGTCGTGGTTCTATACTCAGTGATGACGTTGGAGTTGATGGACTCGCTTATCTTCCAAGTCTTCCGCTGTTATCGTTTTTAGATGGCCTTAAGCCATATTTATTGTATTAAGTTCTCTTTCGAGACATTCGATGTAATAAGTGTGTGATTGCTACTCTGTTATAAATCCTTCGAGTACTGTGCGTGTCAGCATTACTGATCCAGGGATGACACTGATGCACAGAGACTTGACCGTCTAAGGTCTGATCGCTACAAGATGGTATCAGAGCACACGCTGACTGTAGGACACGACCACTAAGCTTAAACCCTAGATCATTATTCTCTTCTCATTTCTGACTCCTCTCCATTTTCCACTCTTTTAGGATGTCGGATGCCAGGAACAAGTTCATGCAACCAGATGAAGATACACCCTTTGGACGCCACTTGAAGGAAGTCACTAGATACCTGAACATCGGAATACCAAGCTTCACCGGAACCTACAACGCCACACTACCAGAAGAGGAGCGTTGGATGATTGCAGTTCAAGTTCCAGGAAGGACGTTCATGCCCGTCACCGAGCCCATAGAGTTTTCCTTTGATGCACCAACCTGGAGTCTAGGAAAGAGCATGGCAGCCCACATCACCATGGGACGCATTGGAGAAGTTTACCACAAGGAGCTTAAGGATACCATTTACCAGATTTGTGGGCGCCGAGATGAGCAATGGGAGATGATCAGTACCAAGAAGGATAGATCAATTGCAGCTTTCATCCAGGAGTTAAACCAACACATTCGTCGCCAGGAGAACCAAATGTGCACATGCTTGATAGATCTGAAGAAGGCATTGACCAAGATCACGGAGTTGGAGGAAGAACTCAAGTCTACACGCGATGGATATGAGGAGGAGATCGCCACGTTGTTGGAGAAGAATGACGACCTGATAAAGAAGATCGGAGTATTCATGGGAGACCCAGCACTAGGAGGAGAAGACGATGATTGCGCTTGCCCGGATAACTACATCATCATCGACGACACCGACTTGGACCCCAGTGAAGATGACTTTCTTGATGAAGCTGGAGCAGATATCATGGAGTCTCCGACCGATCAAATTTTTTAGTAGACCACCATAATCAGTAGTAGTATTCTCCCATGTATATAGTATAGTCCGAGCACTCTGTGACGATAGTTAGATCGATTGTATGCCTTGTTTGAATTGATTTGAGTGATATTGATTGTGTTTGTCTCATGAGCATATGGGTAGTGTTTTCTCTCTAGACCTCACTTATTCTAAATTCTCATCTTTTCTAAACCCATCAGATACCTCCGAGACGAGACACCGGATTTGTTTTCCCACCGGAGATCACTCAGTTGATTCAGTAGCAGAATGTCTTGATGCAAGCACTAGTACAGAACCAAGGCAACAACAACAACCCACCACCACCACCACCTGTTGATCATTTGACCCGTTTCTTGAGGCTAAATCCGCCGGTGTATTCCAGTAGCACTGAGCCGATTGTTGCAGATGATTGGCTCCGCAAAGTTGGAAGGGAGTTGACCACTTCAGGATGCACAGATGCGGAGAGAGTGCGTTTTGCCGCACATCAGCTTGATGGACCCGCAGCATCATGGTGGGAGAATTACACAGCCACTCACCCCATCGACACTGCCACATGGGACCAGTTTCAGCAAGCTTTCCGTACTGCCCATGTTTCAGCAGGAGCTATGGCCATGAAGAAGCGTGAGTTTCACAACTTACGCCAAGGAGGACGCACCGTAGGCACAGTAAGTTAGCACGTTATGCCCCAGATGACGTTGCTACAGATGCAGCCAAGTAGGAGAAGTTTCTGGAAGGGCTTAATGATGAGCTGAGCATGCAGTTGATGGTAGAAACCTTCAACAACTACCAGGAGTTGGTAGATAGAGCTCTCATGATCGAAGGGAAGCAACAGCAGATAGAAAGCCGCAAGAGGAAGTATGGACAAGGGAAGTACAATTCTAGAGCTCATCAGAAGCCACGTTTTACCCCGAATTCGGGAGGACCTTTTCAGCATACCCATGGAGCAAGAGGTTCGCACAACCATAGTGGACCCAAGAATGGTAATGGGAATGGAGGAAGCAACGGATAGAACCGTACCAACCCATCGACCCCAGCTAAGAGAGATCTGAGCCAAGTCACTTGCTACAAGTGCCAGAAGACTGGACATTATGCTAATGAGTGTCCTGAAGCTAAGAATGGAAATGGCAATGGAAGCTCTGGGAAGAAGCCCAACCCTTTCAATAAAGGACATGTGAACCACGTTAGCGTGGAGGAGGTTGAAGCCCAATCCAGACAGAAGAGCTATGCGGATTCAAAACGTAAGGAGACAGTTTACAAAATCGGAGACAGAGTTTATCTTCGTGTATCTCCACTTCGGGGAGTTAAGCGCTTTGGAGTTAAGGGAAAGTTAGCGCCATGTTTTGTAGGACCATACAAAGTTTTGGAGCGTATGGGAGAAGTTGCTTACAAGTTGGAATTACCCGAAGGATTGTCAGGAGTTCACGATGTGTTCCACGTTTCCCAGTTGAAGAAGTGCCACGCAGAGATGGCTGATATACCGCTGAGAGATACAGTGCCACTGGTGGTGATTCAGTTGGATAGTGATTTGACTTATGAGGAGAAACCAGTCAAGATTCTTGAGTATGCCAGCCGAATCGCCCGCAGCAAGGTTATCAAGTTTTGCAAAGTTCAGTGGAGCCACCATACCGAGGATGAAGCCACCTGGGAGCGAGAGGAAGATCTAGAGAAGGACCACCCTCACCTATTTTCTAGCCAACCCGAATCTCGAGGGCGAGATTCATCTTAAGGGGGGTAGGTTTGTAACATCCCAAATTTTCAATTTGGAATGTTATACATTAGATCATCATTGCATATCATATTTTATTGCATTTTTGGTTTGATCCTAGAAATTCTACGCAACTCAAGGACCCACGGAGAGAGTTGGGGATTTCGTTATTTTCATATTTGGGTTTTCTCAAATTTTGAAAAAAGGATCATTTGATTTTATTTATTATATCTTCAATTATTTCATTTATAAAAATAAGAGAGAGGGAATAAAAGGACTTTCCCAACAATAAGAAATATTGAGGATTTAATAAAAAAAATCAAATCTTATTTTATTTGGAGTTTTGCTATTTTATTTAATTTAGGAAAATTACATGTTTTTCAAAATTGCATTTTAGGGCCAAGAAAATGTTCATCTTGTTCTAAATATCTTATTTAGACGGTGAAAAATTTATTTTGGCATTTTTAGAATTTTATTTTATTTTCTAGAATTTTTCTCAGTTTCGGCGGAATTGTTTAAAAAAAACTCCCGCGCGCCCGACTGGGCCGAAGCCCAGCCGAACCAGGCCGGCCCGCCCGCGCCACCGCCTCCCGCCGCCGTCTCCGGATCAGAGACCGCCGCCGCGGCCCGAGTCCAGGAGGAGCACGCCTCCCGAGGCGCCCCCTTCTCCAAGCCGCGCCGCCCCCTCCTTAAATAGCCGCCGCTGCCGCCCCTCACCCCGCCACCAAACCCGCAGGCCCGTTGCCGGAACCCGCCCCGCCGCCGGAGCCGCACCACCGCCGAGCCGCCCCGCCGCCCAAGGTCGTCGCCGCCGCCGGGAAAGCCGCCGCCGCCGACGCCCCCAGCCCCGCCGCCCCACGCCGCCTCCCGTCGCCCCGCCGGAGCCTCCGGACTTCGCCGGAGCCCCGAGCCGAGGTAGCCGCCCGCCGCCCGGTTTTCTGAAGAAAACCGATTCGGTTTTTTCTTAGATCGATTTTGTTTTTTTGGTTTTCTTATTTAGCGAGCGTTCGCTCGTTCGTTCGTTTTAACGAACGCGTTCTTCGTTTAGTTACAGTTAACGAACGTCCGTTCGTTAAACTGTTCGTCCGTTTTTCTTTTTCTCGGATTTTCCGCGATTATTTCTGATCGCAATTTCCGATCTGTTTTTCGTTTTGGTTTAACTTTTCGCTTGTTTGTCGGAATCAGGCGATTCAAGCGCCTAGAGTTTTGTCTCGAAACTTCTTTCTGTTTAACCAACTCAAACAAGTTTTGCTACTGTAAAATTTGACTTAGGTCCAGATTAGTAAAGGAAGCTTGTTTCTTTCGCCGTTTGACTTTCGTTGCTTCGTTTGATTTGATTCTTTTTGCAAACCGGAGTTCTTAAGTTGAACTTTCTGGTTAGATCTCTTATTTGAGTTTTACCTGTGCATTAGATGACTACTTATTGTATGCTTGTTTGTTTGCGATAGAGTACCCGGAGTGCGCCGCTTTGCTACTTCGAATCCCTAGGTTTCACGGATCATCAGAAAGGCAAGTAACACTTTGATCATACCTCTTTTCATACCCAGTTTCATTGCATTAGATCAATCCTCAAACAATTGCATGATTAGGATCTGATTAAATTGTGGGTTGGGAAGTAGCTGATGAGGTAGAACCTATTGCCCTGTTTATTACCAAACCCTTGGGAGTTACTTCTACGTTTGCTTATATTGCTATGCTATGCTAGTAGACATGGATTGGGTGAGTGTATCCATGAAAGATGTGAGATTGTTAATTAATGGTTCAATTTAAGGTGGCTACTTAAACACACATCTGGGTGGATTGAGGCACCTGGGTAGTCCAGCGATTGCCTGTTTTTTTTATGGACCGCCACCCAGGCTCAAAGGGATCATGACATTATTCATGCGAGAAACTTCCGTGTGCAGCCACAAGCTATTATGGGCTCTATCATAGTTGATTAAGTTATGTGAACTCTTACAGTGGTAGACTAGCAGATGTAGGGGTTGTAGGTGGTACTGTCTACCCGATCGTAAGGTGCAAACGCTTCTGAAAGACTATGTCTCGGTCATCCGTTTCTCAAACATCATGTAGTGCGAGAATCTCAACGGAGGAGATCGAGTCTTGTGGGAAAAAGTGCGCAAACCTCTGCAGAGTGTATAAACTAATCATGGTTAGTTGTGTCCCCAGTTATGGACAACTTGAGTATCTAGTACTTGGATTATCATGTGAATCTCATCACGTTACTTTAATTAATTTTGTTGGGATTAATGTTGATACTTAATTGGGATTGAGATGGTGTCACCCATTCTCAATGTTTAACAAGCACCATGATAGTTAAATAAAATTTATTCCTTTGCAGTAGGGAAAAATTGGCTTTTTGCAAAACTGTAACCATAGAGCTTTCCACCAGCCAAATATGCATGTAGTATAGCATTATTCTGTTCATTACTCTCTATGTGTTACATTGCCAGCATATTCCATGTGCTGGCCCGTTTTCGGGCTGCAACGTTTCATGTTGCAGACTTTTCAGACGACGAGTAAGGTGCCTTAGGTCGTGGTTCTATACTCAGTGATGCCGTTGGAGTTGATGGACTCGCTTATCTTCCAAGTCTTCCGCTGTTATCGTTTTTAGATGGCCTTAAGCCATATTTATTGTATTAAGTTCTCTTTTGAGACATTCGATGTAATAAGTGTGTGATTGCTACTCTGTTATAAATCCTTCGAGTACTATGCGTGTCAGCATTACTGATCCAGGGATGACACTGATGCACAGAGACTTGACTGTCTGAGGTCTGGTTGCTACACTTGTGCTTGTGCGAATGCGGCTTGGGTTTGACGTTGTCGATGCTCTTGAGAGTCGGTGTCGTGTAGAGGATTTCGGTTGGCTTGACGGTCTTAACGCGCGGCATGACGAAGAGTGTTCGATGTCGGTGTACTTGAACCGGAGAGATGGTCGTCGAAGTATTGACTCGAGTGGCTCCTTCTTGAGTAGGACGAAGTGGTAGAAGAGCGGTTGACCATTATGGTTCAGATATCTTGTTTGAGGGAACTCATTGATGTGTCGAAGTAGTCTCTTGTACGTTGCTCGGATTATCGTAGGTCGGTGGCGAGGTTGTCGATGCGGTCGCCCAAAGCTAGTTGTTCTTGATGCAAAGCTCGTTGTGCGCCAAATAGTTGATTCTTGGTGACGTAGGAGGTCATGTCATCGTCTTGCTCGATGAAAAGTGGGTTGGTGGAAGTACTTGGCCTATCCATCATTCCAAACAAAGATATGTGAGTGGGAGAAAGAGAAGAACCAATACCAAATGTACCTTGACCAATGTTGAAGATGGATCGAGATCACTCCAATGTAACAAGGAAATAGCACAATTGGTACCATGTGGGGACCCCGACTCATAAGTCATGATCACCGAATGCACGTGTACAGTGATCCCAGAGATCAATGCTCACTGAACACATAGAAGCTGAATAACAAGAGTCTTACATCCATACATACCGTATTACACAAGTAGGACCATTATGGTCAAGTCTTGAGTATAACTTCGCAGTGGAAATCTTCATCGATAACTTGGACCCATGCCATCTGCCTTAACCCTACAGGCATTCTGACTGGGAAGCGTCCTAGCTCGCATGTTCGTCACCGAAGTATTCTTTATCATATCCTGTTCTTTTATGCCTGGCCAATAAAATAACCAGTGGCAAGCCAATGAGTACTTTGAATGTACTCGCAAGCAACCCATGTTTTGGTTCAAGGCACAATAATGCATGATATAGGTAAATTTTTGCAGAAAGCTAGTTTTGAGTGCTATGACATGTTCAACAACTTGCATAGCATGCATCATGAGAATTCAAGTAACCCTGAGGACAGGTTACAGATATCAACATAAATGGAGTGGGCACCAACCCAACTCAATCATGTCAAGTCCTTTGACTTGACCCAAGTAGTTCTTTCCACTCATCCATACACACTCACCAGGTTTCGTAAACATGTGGACATAGCCCAAGAGCGGTTACCCAAGTGTCCTTGACCGTGGACACGGCTATTCGAATAGTTTTATACTCTGCAGAGGTTGCACACTTTACCCACAAGATCCGGGGAACTTCCGTGTCATCCATGACCCGCGGTACCTCAAGTACCCGGGGTAAGCACCCGATCACTATCTTTCCCTAGACGACACTAACATGGAGTCCACTCCATTGGTAGTTAGCCCCGTGCCCAACATTTCACATCTTACAATTGTGGAGCCTCGCTCCCATATTTATCACATACCACTGGCACGGGGTGCCAACGGTGTGTCCGGTGCCCCATAAAAATGTTCTTGGCCGCCCTACCTGGCATAACCCCATCCCGAGAGAGCGCACCAACAACTCTCCCGTCACTAGTAATGCGGGCTCCAAGGTAGTATCAGCCTAGGTAATCAATAATGCCCTTTCCCATATAAGGGTAGTGTGGTTGCGCATGTAAGGCTGGAATAACGGTCACAACTTAAACCAATCCATTTTTGAAACCACACTCACATATCCTTCTTCGGTACACCACTTCTTTGTCAAGTGGTTACCTAGCTCAACATCTCCCTCGGGCATTAGTGGCACCCGCGGGGTTTTCAAAAAGTCTTTGGGAGCATACTTGCCTCCATTACCATGCATACCCGTCCCATTTGCGTAGCATCTAATTTAGCATCCTATCTACTCCCACCCGCATAACCCTCATAGGAAGGTAGGGTCATGCACAATGCAAGTATCAACAAGGAAGCAACAAAGGCAACCCACCGAAGTGGTTACCATCTCATCATGATTCCGATGCAACAATAATAAAGTGCTATATGACATGCATAAAAGGGGGTTTCATAGACATGGTCAAAGGGCTGCTTGCTTGGTTCATCAGAGTCTTGAAATCTTCTGGTCCTTCTCCAAGTACTCCGTCTACTTCGTCAACTAACGCCGGAAGCAACCATAATAAGCAACACAACAAGGCAGAAAATAAAAGTGCTCTAAAAATATTAATTTGATTTTTCTAGGACATCTCTAGTTATATGAAAATTAACATAGTTGTTTCATTGGAATTGGGTTAGTGGATATTCCTAAACATTTTGATATCATGGAATCAAGGGGTTTATGGATTTGCAAGAAGTGTACAGAAGCATTTTTTGAAAAATGAGCAAAGGCACCCATTTAACAAAGGATGATTTTAGAAGCATCTAGGAGTTGGTTTCACTGGATTTGGAGTTCAAATGATTTTCCTATGAATTTGCAAAGTTGACAAGTATGAAGAAATGGCTCATTATTTTGTGTGGTACAGAAAGTATTAATAAAAATGTTCATAAACTAAGTTATGAACTCAAGAGCATCTAGGATATTGAATCATGGCATTTGGATCAAGGATGATCTCTCTGTGATTTTCTAAAGTTTGGCTCAGAAGAGGAAATATAGGTTTATTTAAATATGTGTGAAGGAAACTTTTCTGGAAAACAGTGCATGCTGTACCATGAGGTAGATCAGGAATTTAGAAGACCCTTGGATTTCGAATCATCAAATTTGGATCTTATTTGAATATTTGGGAGATTTTACAAGTTTTACAGAAAAGAAAAGGGAGAAGGCCTCTGTGCCTACTGGGCCAGAACAGCCGCAGCGTAGCAGGCCCAGCCAGAGAGGCAGCCCAACGCACTGGTGCACGCGCACGCGCCAGGTTTAAACCTGACGGGCGGGGCCCAGGCGTCATCGAGAGAGAGAGAGGGGCGATGGAGAGGAGAGGCTGACAAGCGGGGCCCCTCCTGTCATCCCTAACCCTGCGATAAAGGGCCGGCGAGCTCACCGGCGTCGATGCAGGGCACGGCGAGGTCGGGCGAGGGTACGGCTGGACTCAGCGTCGGGTCGCCGTTCGGGTGGAGGTGGTTGCGGTTGCCGGGGTGGCCTGGTTTGCCGGCGACGAGGTCACGCGGCGGAGGAGCTTCGGGCGTCGACGGTTTCGGCCGTTTCCGTCTGCAAAAGAAGCAGGGGAGAAAGGGGAAATGATCAGGGGTGCTCGGGGGTTCCAAATCGAGAGAGAACGGGGGCGGAGGAGGCCTGTACCGCACGAACGCCGACGAGCCGAGGCGGCGGAGCTCGAGCTCGATCTCGAGCTCGAGCGGCTCTGGAGACAAATGGGTGGTGCGGGAGGTGGATTAGGAGTGTGGGGGAGCGACATGGAGTGAGAGAGAGGCTCGGGGTCGCCTTATATAGGCTGGCGGAGGTCCACCGTAGGCGCGGCCTACGGGTGCCAGTGGGATCGGCTCGGGTGCCGTTAGAGAGGGAATGGAGGGCTCGGGGGTGTTCGTGGGAGTGGTCTAGGGTGCCAAGGAGAGAGAGGAGGAGCGGGACGAGCTGCGGGTGGAGCCACGAGCTCGCGCGACATTGGCGGGCTCGGGCGGCTCTGGGCACGCGCGACATGGGCAGGACAGAGAGGGGAAGGAGGGGGCCAGCATGGTGGCGTGTTGCGGACATCGAGGCACCTCGACTGGCGCAAGGGGGAGGCTCGAGGTGGTCGGGGAACGCGGCGTCAACGGTCGGGAGCACGCTGACGTGCTCGAGAGCGCGCAAATGGCCGGCACCCGCGGCTTTTTCTCGCGTCCTCATGCGCCCACTTGTGTCTGGCAGCTGCAAGGGGGAGTAAACAATGTGGCAATGGCATTGGATGCCCTGGGAATCCACTTGAGGGGAGAGGGAGTTGAGAGAGAGTGGAAATGCTGCTGTCCAGAGAGGGAAAAAGAGCTTTTCACCCCCTTCATCATGGCTTCTCGGGCAGGGAAAGATGCAGGGGGTTAGAGGAGTATCACATGAGGCTGTGGTACAAATTTGGACTCAAGGAGATTAGTGGAAATGGACAAAACATGCATTTTAAATTTCTGCCAGAAGGTGTTTGATGTAGGTTTGGGCAAGAAAATGGACTTCCCTTGTCATGAGGCTTGTCATGGTCAAATGGCATGAGAAAATAAGAGGTTCCACCAAGATTGAGTTCATTTGGGCAAAGTTGCCAATGCAACTTTTGTAAACCCTAGAAATCAACAGAAATGGACTTTTCAAGATTTAGTCATGCAAAGCTATTCTCCTTGATGCACCACTTAGTGTAGTGTCGTCATTTGAGGTTCTGAACATGTCCACAAAAGTTGAGATCAAAAGGAGAAATTTGCCAATGTAAAGTTGTTCAAATTTGGTTCTGGACAGGCAGGTTTTGGGGCACTTTGATCAAGTTAACTTGTTCTCCAACTGGTTCCACTTGGTATAGATGAATAATTAGACCATTTTAGCATGTGTACCAAGTATGGGAGCATTTGGACAAGTTTGATAATGTAAAGTTGTTCAAACTTGAAAAAGGACATAAATGGTTTTGAGAGGGTTTCAGGGGGTTATACTGTTCTCCATGACATGCGACTTGGCAAAATCACCAAATAGGGCATTTATGACATGATGGAATTTTCTTGGATGTTTATGAAAATCATTCCTGTAAAAATATTTCAAATCCTTGAAATGGGCAGAAATGGTTTTGGGAGGTTTGTCCAATATTTTGAACAAGACCATGTGTTGAAACTCTTATATATGGAAAATATATGCCCACTGAGTTCTCCTGATTTTTATCAAATATTTTTGAAGCTTTAAAATAATTTAACCTATTAAAGACCATTTCTGGACTTAAGAAAAAGCCTTTAAATAAAATAGGAAAATAACTGTTAAAATTATATTTTTGTGGTTTGTGGGTGTCCTATATCTAATAGGAGTCAAATATATTTTTGGAAAGATTTTTACTGCCCTTAATTAAGTACTTGTAGTGCAAATCTCAATTCAGGGGTTTTTGGAAAACTAATTTTTGAAAATACTATTTGGCCAAATTATTTTTGTAAAAAAATATTTTTATGTCCTATACACATGGCATGATCACTGTGAAAGGTTTTTGGATCAAGGAGAAGGAGTATAAGAGTTGGAGAATTTATTTGATTTTTAGAGCACTTGCAAACAACACACAAAAATCAAACCAAGCAAATTCCAAAGCACTCAAAAGTTTTTGCCAAACCACATTTTATCATGTTTATTAGATTAAGTGTTGTGGCATGAAAATCAGGGTGTGACAGACCTACCCCCCTTACAAGAATCTCGTCCCCGAGATTCCCAGACTTGGCGCGGAAAGGGATAGGGAAACTTCAAGTCCTCATGTTGCTTCTGCTTCCGTGTGGTGCTCCATTGAACTTGAAGTACTTGATGGTGTGGCTTCGTGTACAACGTTCTTCTTGATCCAGGTTGCTAATGGGTAGCTCGCGGTAGGTTAGATTGGGCTAGGGGTCGATGGCTCGGTGGTCGATGCCCTCGTAGAGATCGGGCTAGTTAGGAAGCTGGAAACACTTATGGGGTGTGTCGCGTGGAAAAATGCTGTGCACAGTGGATAACTTAGGTGGTAACTCCAGCTGGTAACTGTCTTCTGCTCGTCTCGTAGCAATCTCAGAGGGGGTTGTTAAATCTTGGTGTGGGTTTCCTTGTCATGGAAATGCTTGGTTCCTTAGAGAGGAGTGGCTTGTAGATACACCTGGTCTTCGATGCGGAAGTTTACTTCTTGGCGAAGGTGGTTGGTATAGTTCTTGCTCCTAGACATGATGATCTTCAGATGTTGCTTGACCAGCTCAACGATTCTTCTTCTGTCTTCGGGTGGACAAGTATGTTACCAAAATAAAGATGACAACCAACTTGTCCAAGCACTCCATGAAGACTTTGTTCATGAGGTACCTAAAGTAGGATGTGGTATTGGTGGTGGTCATGGTTGAGTGTTGGCCAGGGTCTACTTGACCTAGAACCAAAGCTCATGGTCATGATCTGACCATGTTGTGGCTTGGTAGGGTTTTAGGGTTTCAAGGATTCTACGATGCGTGTGAACGTTTATCATCCTATCCTTGAGCATAGTTTCTGAGATGCCAATAGTTCTACCTAGTCCTTCAAACAAATCACATCATATTACCAAAAGAATCATCTTGTGTAGGTCAACTCCAATCATCACTCATGCTATTCATATCCTTATGACTCTCGGGAGGAGGTTTAACAAAATCATACATGTCTACGATCCCCGAACTCGTATGTATGTCTACCCCTATAAATCCATGGGTATACAAGCTTCCAAGCTTGATTTAAACATGACAATCCAAGTGCTCATCCTATTCTCCCAGGGTCCAAGGTAGTGCATCTCTATCCTAAGGAAACACGTCGTATGCCACTCCAAGATCTTGTTTCCTTCCTATGGATCAACTTCACAGCCCATTAACTAGACTAATAACTACATGATCCATAGGTTCCATAAATCCAATGTCTATGGTGTTCCACACGATCTTCTAATGCCCTATAATCCACAAATACTTGAAAGGGCTATCTTTGCTATAGTCAGTCCACCGATTCCCATTATCATGGTCAAGTAAACTCCAAGTTCAAGCTTATATAGAATCCTAAATCAACTCCGACAATTAATCCAATCTCCTAGTTTATCGTCCACCGAGAAACATGGTATCATGATCGAGATCATCAGTCTAAACCCAATTTACTCCGAACCATGTAGACTTACTCAGCATCTATACTCAACTAGAATCACCTACTTAAATACAAATCTCATGTCCAACGAGAATTCCTACATGTTTACCCCAAGTCATAATTGTAATGTCAACTATCTCCTATCAATATCCCCTGGTTAAGACAAGTCCCTATACCTTCAAGAATCCCAGCTTGCGATCATAATTGTCCTACTAAATCCAATTTACTCAGGGGTAATGAAAGTCATGCTACTCTATTAACTAATCCCACCAAGTTCATCTACTAACATGAAAGCCTTATAATCCACCAAAGAGTCTCAGATAATTCCTCAAGGTCACTGATATAAACTCATCAAGTCATTTGTCCTCTGTTCCTACATCCTCAAATTGGTCTTCCCTATGGCATCGTTAGTTCTCGTGCTATATTAGGATCGTAATGTGCTAGTTCACTATGTCCACTAGTTCCATATTGAACCCAGTGATAAGCAAGGTCACGGGGGCTTAACTGGTTCTCTTGCAATTCTGTGGGTTAAGCACATGGTTAAGGATTCGAGCTGGGGTATCTTGTGAATTCTCGAAGGGTCTAGGAATGGGTTTCTAGTCTGGAGGGTTAAACATAATTCTACGGGGTTGCACTTGGTCGTGGAGGTTGTAGCAGAAGTCTTCATTGCTAGTCGGTTGCCGAGGCAGAATCCTTAGTGTAGCTTGTCTTGCCGGTCTTCAGTTGAGGAGAGAGATGAGAGGTAAAAGTAGCATAGAGGAGGTGAGATGCCTAAAGGGGGTTCTTCAGCGCAAGTGCAAACAAAAAAGTGCCGAAAGGGCCAAACAAAAGAAACAAGGTAAGGAAGGTGATATAGTCGCGTACTTGTTGCCTAGGGCAAAAGTGCGACCTATATGAAAACACAAACAAATAAAAACAAGCAACACACAATCATGGTTCTATTCGAACCATCATACGGACTTGACGGCGCATAGGGGGGTACACGACTCATCCTACCCTAGGGGTCCTCGGATTCAGTAGTCGTGCTTTGCTCCGTGCCTCGTGCAGTCTTCTGGATTTTCCTCAGGTGTCGCTACATCTCTTGTTGTTGTTCAATGAAACGATCCGGGTTGAGCTTGAAGAGTCTTCAATGACTTCTCGCCTGTTGAAGTGATGGGGTGAAGGTGGCTCCTCGAAGTTGGCATTGACTCGGTCTTCGGTTGTCTTCTTAACCATGATAATCCATTTTGCCTTCTAAGGCCTCAAGGGTTCCACGTAAGCAATCCTTTATGCAATGACATAAACAAGGCATAGTAGAGGTCCATCCTGTCGGTTATGTTGATGACAACATCGACACCGAGAGCGGGGGACGAAGAGAACCGTTTTCCTGCTCACTATAGTGAGGCGGACCTAATGGCGAGGTTCTCATCCACCAGTGGTTGCCGATACAACAATGATAAGGACATGGTTGCTCTATTAGCGATGTATATCATTATCTTGCATATCCTATGCCCTGATCATCGTAGGCCAAGGTTGCATCATCCTGGGGCAAATTCAAAGGTATCACCATCCTCTGGGTCTTCATGTCCTCATTCCTCGAAGACATATCTTCTGTTGGCATCGTTTGCTCGGTGTCGCCAATCTTGTGTTCAGAAGAGGTGGGTGAGTGTTTGGCAACGTGTGCTCCTTCTAGGATTACAAGGAATCCTGTGGTCAGGGGAATAAGGGTAGTAGCGACCAAAAGTTTTGAAGGGGAAGAGATCAATAAGGAAAATATAAACTGAGAAGGGAAGAGAAGTATAGATAGTTTTGAAACCTAGTAATAGTTTTGGAAATAGTTTTACCCTAACTAACGACCATGCTAACTAAGGCTTCCTTCAGTCAGGATGGCTCTAATACCAGCTCTGTGGGGACCCCGACTCATAAGTCGTGATCACCGAATGCACGTGTACAGTGATCCCAGAGATCAATGCTCACTGAACACACAGAAGCTGAATAACAAGAGTCTTACATCCATACATACCGTATTACACAAGTAGGACCATTATGGTCAAGTCTTGAGTATAACTTCGTAGCGGAAATCTTCATCGATAACTTGGACCCATGCCATCTGCCTTAACCCTACAGGCATTCTGACTGGGAAGCGTCCTAGCTCGCATGTTCGTCACCGAAGTATTCTTCATCATATCCTGTTCTTTCATGCCTGGCCAATAAAATAACCAGTGGCAAGCCAATGAGTACTTTGAATGTACTCGCAAGCAACCCATGTTTTGGTTCAAGGCACAATAATGCATGATATAGGTAAATTTTTGCAGAAAGCTAGTTTTGAGTGCTATGACATGTTCAACAACTTGCATAGCATGCATCATGAGAATTCAAGTAACCCTGAGGACAGGTTACAGATATCAACATAAATGGAGTGGGCACCAACCCAACTCAATCATGTCAAGTCCTTTGACTTGACCCAAGTAGTTCTTTCCACTCATCCATACACACTCACCAGGTTTCGTAAACATGTGGACGTAGCCCAAGAGCGGTTACCCAACTGTCCTTGACCGTGGACACGGCTATTCGAATAGTTTTACACTCTGCAGAGGTTGCACACTTTACCCACAAGATCCGGGGAACTTCCGTGTCATCCACGACCCGCGGTACCTCAAGTACCCGGGGTAAGCACCCGATCACTATCTTTTCCTAGACGACACTAACATGGAGTCCACTCCATTGGTAGTAACCCCCATGCCCAACATTTCACATCTTACAGTTGTGGAGCCTCGCTCCCATATTTATCACATACCACTGGCACGGGGTGCCAACGGTGTGTCCGGTGCCCCATAAAAATGTTCTTGGCCGGCCTACCTGGCACAACCCCGTCCCGAGAGAGCGCACCAACAACTCTCCCATCACTAGTAATGCAGGATCCAAGGTAGTATCGGCCTAGGTAATCAATAATGCCCTTTCCCATATAAGGGTATTGTGGTTGCGCATGTAAGGTTGGAATAACGGTCGCAACTTAAACCAATCCGTTTTTGAAACCACACTCACATATCCTTCTCCGGTACACCACTTCTTTGTCAAGTGGTTACCTAGCTCAACATCTCCCTCGGGCATTAGTGGCACCCGCGGGGTTTTCAAAAAGTCTTTGGGAGCATACTTGCCTCCATTACCATGCATACCCGTCCCATTTGCGTAGCATCTAATTTAGCATGCTATCTACTCCCACCCGCATAACCCTCATAGGAAGGTAGGGTCATGCACAATGCAAGTATCAACAAGGAAGCAACAAAGGCAACCCACCGAAGTGGTTACCATCTCATCATGATTCCGATGCAACAATAATAAAGTGCTATATGACATGCATAAAAGGGGGTTTCATAGACATGGTCAAAGGGCTGCTTGCCTGGTTCATCAGAGTCTTGAAATCTTCTGGTCCTTCTCCAAGTACTCCGTCTACTTCGTCAACTAACGCCGGAAGCAACCATAATAAGCAACACAACAAGGCAGAAAATAAAAGTGCTCTAAAAATATTAATTTGATTTTTCTAGGACATCTCTGGTTATATGAAAATTAACCAGAGTGGTTTCATTGGAATTGGGTCAGTGGATATTCCTACCATTTTGATATGATGGAATCAAGAGGTTTATGGATTTGCAAGAAGTGTACAGAAACATATTTTTGAAAAATGAGCAAAGGCACCCATTTAACAAAGGATGATTTTATAAGCATCTAGGAGTTGGTTTCACTGGATTTGGAGATCAAATGATTTTCCTATGAATCTGCAAAGTTGACAAGTATGAAGAAATGGCTCATTATTTTGTGTGGTACAGAAAGTATTAATAAAAATGTTCATAAACTAAGTTATGAACTCAAGAGCATCTAGGAATTTGAATCATGGCATTTGGATCAAGGATGATCTCTCTGTGATTTTCTAAAGTTTGGCTCAGAAGAGTAAATATAGGTTTATTTAATATGTGTGAAGGAAACTTTTCTTGAAAACAGTGCATGCTGTACCATGAGGTAGATCAGGAATTTAGAAGACCCTTGGATTTTGAATCATCAAATTTGGATCTTATTTGAATATTTGGGAGATTTTAAAAGTTTTACAGAAAAGAAAAAGGAGAAGGGCTCTGTGCCTACTGGGCCAGAACAGCCGCAGCGCAGCAGGCCCAGCCAGAGAGGCGGCCCAGCGCACTGGTGCACGCGCACGCGCCAGGTTTAAACCTGACGGGCGGGGCCCAGGCGTCATCGAGAGAGAGAGAGAGAGAGGGGCGATGGAGAGGAGAGGCTGACAAGCGGGGCCCCTCCTGTCATCCCTAACCCTGCGATAAAGGGTCAGCGAGCTCACCGTCGATGTAGGGCACGGCGAGGTCGGGCGAGGGTACGGCTGGACTCAGCATCGGGTCGCCGTTCGGGTTGAGGTGGTTGCGGTCGTCGGGGTGGCCTGGTTTGCCGGCGACGAGGTCACGCGGCGGAGGAGCTTCGGGCGTCGACGGTTCCGGCCGTTTCTGTCTGCAAAAGAAGCGGGGGAGAAAGGGGAAATGATCAGGGGTGCTCGGGGGTTCCAAATCGAGAGAGAACGGGGGCGGAGGAGGCCTGTACCGCGCGAATGCCGACGAGCCGAGGCGGGGGAGTTCGAGCTCGATCTCGAGCTCGAGCGGCTCTGGTGAGAAATGGGTGGTGCGGGAGGTGGATTAGGAGTGTGGGGGAGCGACAGGGAGTGAGAGAGAGGCTCGGGGTCGCCTTATATAGGCTGGCGGAGGTCCACCGTAGGCGCGGCCTACGGGTGCCCGCGGGATCGGCTCGGGTGGCCGTTAGAGAGGGAATGGAGGGCTCGGGGGATGTTCGTGGGAGTGGTCTAGGGTGTCAGGGAGAGAGAGGAGGAGCGGGACGAGCTGCGGGTGGAGCCACGAGCTCGCGCGACATTGGCGGGCTCGGGCGGCTCTGGGCACGCGGGACATGGGCAGGACAGAGAGGGGAAGGAGGGGGCCAGCATTGTGGCGTGTTGCGGACATCGAGGCACCTCGACTGGCGCAAGGGGGAGGCTCGAGGTAGTCGGGGAACGTGGCGTCAACGGTCGGGAGCACGCTGACATGCTCCAGAGCGCGCAAATGGCCGGCACCCGCGGCTTTTTCTCGCGTCCTCACGCGCCCACTTGTGTCTGGCAGCTGCAAGGGGGAGTAAACAATGTGGCAATGGCATTGGATGCCCTGGGAATCCACTTGAGGGGAGAGGGAGTTGAGAGAGAGTGGAAATGCTGCTGTCCAGAGAGGGAAAAAGAGCTTTTCACCCCCCTTCATCATGGCTTCTCGTGCAGGGAAAGATGCAGGGGGTTAGAGGAGTATCACATGAGGCTGTGGTACAAATTTGGACTCAAGGAGATTAGTGGAAATGGACAAAACATGCATTTTAAATTTTTGCCAGAAGGTGTTTGATGTAGGTTTCGGCAAGCAAATGGACTTCCCTTGTCATGAGGCTTGACATGGTCAAATGGCATGAGAAAATAAGAGGTTCCACCAAGATAGAGTTCATTTGGGCAAAGTTGCCAATGCAACTTTTGTAAACCCTAGAAATCAACAGAAATGGACTTTTCAAGATTTAGTCATGCAAAGCTATTCTCTTTGATGCACCACTTAGTGTAGTGTCATCATTTGAGGTTCTGAACATGTCCACAAAAGTTGAGATCAAAAGGAGAAATTTGCCAATGTAAAGTTGTTCAAATTTGGTTCTGGACAGGAAGGGTTTTGGGGCACTTTGATCAAGTTAACTTGTTCTCCAACTTGTGCCACTTGGTATAGATGAATAATTAGACCATTTTAGCATGTGGACTAAGTATGGGAGCATTTGGACAAGTTTGATAATGTAAAGTTGTTCAAACTTGAAAAAGGACAGAAATGGTTTTGAGAGGGTTTCAGGGTGTTATACTGTTCTCCATGACATGAGACTTGGCAAAATCACCAAATAGGGCATTTGTGACATGATGGAATTTTCTTGGATGTTTATGAAAATATTTCCTGTAAAAATATTTCAAATCCTTGAAATGGGCAGAAATGGTTTTGGGAGGTTTGTCCAATATTTTGAACATGACCATGTGTTGAAACTCTTATATATGGAAAATATATGCCCACTGAGTTCTCCTAATTTTTATCAAATATTTTTGAAGCTTTAAAATAATTTTAACCTATTAAAGACAATTTCTGGACTTAAGAAAAAGCCTTTAAATAAAATAGGAAAATAACTATTAAAATTATATTTTTGTGGTTTGTGGGTGTCCTATATCTAATAGAAGTCAAATATATTTTTGGAAAGATTTTTACTGCCTTTAATTAAGTACTTGCAGTGCAAATCTCAATTCAGGGGTTTTTGGAAAACTAATTTTTGAAAATACTATTTGGCCAAAATATTTTTGTAAGAAAATATTTTTATGTCCTATACACATGGCATGATCACTGGGAAAGGTTTTTGGATCAAGGAGGAGTATAAGAGTTGGAGAATTTATTTGATTTTTAGAGCACTTGCAAACAACACACAAAAATCAAACCAAGCAAATTCCAAAGCACTCAAAAGTTTTTGCCAAACCACATTTTATCATGTTTATTAGATTAAGTGTTGTGGCATGAAAATCAGGGTGTGACATACCAATTCTTGTCGGTTTCTCACACCTACACAAGTACAAGCTTATGGTGGAGTTTGGTTAGGATGGTGGCACAAAATTTGATGCAATCGTTAGTGAGACTCAATAATGTTGGAGAAGATTCACAAATTTGCAAATGCAACAAGTAGACCAATAGCAAGATAAGTTACATGGAAACACACACACAAATAGATAAGTGGGGCCGTGCAACCAAGGGTGAGCCAAAATGTGGAAGCCACAAAGATGCTCTTGTTGCAGAACACTAGAGAGACGCTAGCACGATTGCACAATAGGCGGATACGAACTTGTGCACAACCTACTAAGCAAAAATGCAACGACTGCCATCCAAAGTATGTTATATGTATGATGTTTCTATGCTATGATCCAAGATGATCGAGTATGACAATCTTAATGTTGTATGATGCTATGGTTCTTGCTTATAAGCTCTTTGATTATCTTTCCCTTTTGCTTAAAAGCTTGTTTGGCTCTTTGTTGTTTGAGCTCTTTTCTCATGCAATGCTTCACGAACCAAGATAGAAGTTGTGTATGCGATGACAACTTTGTGACACAAGAGATGATACCAAGATATGCACCACGATGATATGGTATATATGCTATGTGAAGAATGATCACTAATGTGCACAAGTCACGTTGCCGGCAATACTCAAAGGCTAGTCTCGATGGGTAAGTGACGCAAAAGTAAGGCTATGGGGTTATCAATGCAATTGCAAGAGTGTATGAGGATATCACGATACCAAGATGAGGTTGATACCAAAATGATGTCGCCGATCGTAGTAGTCCGTGTCGAAGATGAGCGGTAGTGATGTCGATGTCGAATCGTACCTAGATAGCCGAAACACAAAAGGATACGGTTACCACAACTCAAATTCTCCAAGACCAAAATGTGTCAAAATCGTCGAAGTGGGTTAGCGGACAAACTATGGTGGTGGTATGCGGAAATGGTGGTGGTAAAGGAAGGTGTATGCGGAAGTGGTGGATGTGGCTGAAAATTTTCGGGGAAGAAAAAATTCAGTTTCGTCAGGGATCAGCGGACGTCCGGTGGTGGAGCGGTCGTCCGGTCGTCGGAAGTCTGGTGGCGAGCGGATGTCCGGTGCCTGGGCGATTTGCAGGAACGTGATGAACTGGCGGTGTTCGTGATGGAAAGGTCAAAATTCTTCGAATCCGGGCAATTTTGTGGATGGAAAAGGTGGAGATGATGGGGAAAAGCTAGATCCACTCAAGGCAAAGCAAATCCATGGATCAAATCCAACAAAACTTCATCACACCAACAAATCACAAAAAAATTGAGGCTATTTTTGTGGGGAATTTTTGAATGAGGACAAAAAACAACAAAATCAAGCTAGAAAACGAAGAGGGGAGGCTCCGGAATCGTGATCAACGTGGCTCATGATACCAAGATGATGTAGGGTGGAACCCTAGATGGCCGATCTTTCACGAAAGGAGCGGATCCCAACTAAGAACACGAAGAACACGAGGGGAAACGCGAGGGAAAACACGAGAGAATCACTCAAACCAACAAGAATAGATCACACATGCGTTAGATCCATGAACACAAAGGGAGATACACGATCCAAAGTCAACAAGGGACGATATATAGGTAACCGGTTCTTCTCCGTGAGAAGGTCTTGATGGGGGCCACCCGTGAGGGGGTCTTGAATCCAGGGTGGATCTTCTCCATAGAGGGGCCGCAGTCTCTCTCGTTGAGTAGATCCGTATGGATGAGCAAAACCAATGCTAACCCTAACTAGGAGGAGGAAGAGGTCTATTTATAGTCTTAGTGCAAATGAGGGGTGAAGTGAAGGGGTACATGGGCTTCGGCCTGAAACCGTGCGCAGACAGGTACCGGACGTCCGCTGGGGACCGGTCGTCCGGTGGCTCACGGGGGACCGGACGTCCGGAGTCGTCGGACTTCCGCTAAATCCATTCTGTGAAGGATGCGCCGGATGTCCGGTGGCTTCGGACTTCCGTTAATTTTGGCTCGGGTGCGGAGTCGCCGGACGTCCGGACCTTGTCGGTCGTCCGCTCTCTGGAGGGTGTGGCTGGTCATCCGGTCCTGGCCGGACGTCCGCTCACTGTAGCCTGTGTTGGCTGGGACTCGGGCATGTTGAGCTTCAGGCGTCGGACGTCCGGTCCCGACCGGTCGTTTGGTGGCTGTAGTTTGTTCGACAGTCCTTCTTCTTGTCCTTCGCACTTGGTGTCCTCGCCGTCTTGTCCAATGGATGTAGATGTTCCATGTTTATCCTCCAAGTATCTAAGCACACATAGTGTTTCCGTTTGAGGTAGTAGCCATGTCTCATGTGTCGAAAGTAGTAGTTCGGAAAGGAGCGAGTTCACCTTATCTTCGATAGCCTTTGTTCGGGCTCTTGTCATGGGTCCAAGTGGTGTCGTGGGAGACGTAGGTTGGTCCATGGGGATGACCTTGGGATGCTCCGCATCAATCACTACAAAAAAAGACACATCCGTGACATTTTGGGCCGAACGAATTTTTTTCTGTCATACATATGACACTTCTATGACGATAATTGTGACAAAACCCGGTATCATCATAGATGTGGTGGGCTCCTACTTCTATGACAAAAAATCATGACAGAAAATGGGCTTTTCGTCCTGGGCGGGCCGGAGACGCAGTTGCATGACATTCTTTGGGCCGTCCATGACGAAAAAAAACCGTGGTAGAAGCGAGGGGGAGGAAAATTTCGGGGAGTTCCCGGTTACGGTGGGAGGTCTGGGGCCGACCGATGCGCGTTTCTCTCGTACACGTACGCGCGTGTGTGCGAGGCGTTGGCTCTAACTGAAGCCGAGCGAGCGTTGGGCTCTAACTGAACCCGAGCGATTGCACTGCAGGCTACGCGTTACTGAACCCGAGCGATCGATCGATGGCTGTTAACTGAACCCGATCGAGCGATTCCTTCGCTACTACTGCTAACTGAAGCCGATCGATTGGATGAACA
>NC_057796.1:131832769-131833612 GCF_018294505.1 Triticum aestivum
TAGGCGATCCATTTCGTTTGTTTTGCGGTACGCCACACCCCTCCCGATCAACAGGACCCCCGTTTCGATCGTAGGAGGTCCGTTTCCTCTGTTTTGCGGTACGCCACACCCCTCCCGATCAACAGGACCCGGTTCCGAACGTAGGAGGTCCGTTTCCTCCGTTTTGTGGTATGCCAGGCCTCGTTTCCATCGCATGTTCCGTCCAAGCCCTCCCGATGAACGAGACCACGCATTCCGTTCCAACCCAGCCGGTTGGCTCCCACGCGTTCCGTTGCCTCCCGATGAACACGATGCATTCCGTTGCCTCCCGATGAACACGACGCATTCCGTTGCCTCCCGATGAACACGACACATTCTGTTGCCTTCGGATGAACACGACGTATTCCGTTGCCTCCCCATGAACACGACGACGATGCTATTTCTCCGTTCCGACCCAGCCATGTACACGAGCCCTGGCCGTACGTATGCGCGAGTAGGCGTTCGAGACCCTGCCCGTATGTACACATACGTGGCCATATTTTCTTTCTTGCACCCTGGCCGCTGCACGTACGTGTACATGCTACGTGCGCGCCTCTACTATGACACGTGCGCGCCTCTACTACGACACGTGCGCGCCTCTACATCGACCAGTATGTACGTACACGTTCGCGACCAGAATGACAACGCTACGTACGCTTCGACCAGGTGGGTCCCGACTGTCAGGCACTTCCTTGCCTGCGAAGATGTAGCTGGTGGGTCCCAGCAGTCAGGGGGGCGAATCGTTTTGTTTTTTTTTGTTTTTTGCCCGGACGCACTTCCTTGCGTGTGAAGGTGTAGCTGCCGGGTCCCAGCAGTCAGGGGGGC
>NC_057796.1:131833784-131839500 GCF_018294505.1 Triticum aestivum
CCTTGCGTGCGAAGGTGTAGCTGGTGGGTCCCAGCAGTCGGGGGGCGAATTGTTTTTTTTTCGGACGCACCTCCTTGCGTGGGAAGATGTAGCTGGTGGGTCCCAGCTGTCAGGGGGCGAATCGTTTTTTTCAGATGCACTTCCTTGCGTGCGAAGATGTAGCTCGTGGGTCCCAGCAGTCAGGGGGCGAATCATTTTTTTCGCGACATACAGTGGCCCGTCCGGTGGGTCCCCGCTGTCAGGTGGAGGAATAATTATTTTGCGCGTAATAAGGAGGCACTTCCTTGCGGCTGCCGTGGACCCAGCTGTCAGCCTCTCCACGTACAGTCCACGTCCGATGGAAGTCGTTCCTTGACCACGTTGACCACGCCGCGCCGAGAGCACCAGGGCAGTGGACGACGGCGAGGCCTAGGAAGGGGACGACGCGGAGCCAGGGAAGACGTGGCAGTGGATGCACACGCGGAGAGGAGTATGAGGGTTCACTGGTTCGGCTGCGCTGCCGTCGCCGCAGAATAACAGGGGGTGTTGGTGAGTGGAGGGATGGCCTGGCCAGCGGTGGGAGTAGTAGGGGGCGGCGAGGCCTCCGCGGCAGCACAGCCGGCCACGGGAGGCAGGAGGAGGCGGCACGACCGGCGCTGCTTTGGGCGGCTGGAGTAAGAAGACCAGAGGTTGAAGAAGCACGACAGCCGTTGGATGGACATCGTACGGTCACTGCAGCTAGAATCATTTATATTGACTAAGTTGACAAAGCCCTTGGTACGTCAACTTAGTAGGCCCACAGGTCAGCTTCCGAAACGGTGCGCCCCAGATGTCAGGGGGAGGAATCATTTTTTGGGCGGGTGAAGCTAGAATATCCGAGATTGAAGAAGAAGCACGACATCCGTTGGATGGGCATCCAACGGCCACTGCTGCTAGAACCGTGTGTTGACTATAAGTTGACAAAGCCTTGCATATGTGTCAACTCTGGTTTTTAGGGGACGCGTCAACTTAGTAAGGCCAGAAGTGTGTGGCAGACAAATTATAGCCCATTTGAGATTTGTAAGAATGTGTAGCCCATTTTTGAATTCTAATGGAATTTACTACAGCGCATTTACAGTTTGTTAAAAGTACAGCCCATTTCAACCAACCGTTCAAAACAGAATTCAATAAAATTTCCCACATTTTGATGGGATCCGAAATATTTTTATCCCGAAATTTCTAGTCAGATTAAATACAATTTCAATATAAATTTATATTACGTAAAAATCCAACGAAACATTGCACTCGCAACAATTAATGAAATTAAAATTTTCAATATCCAAAAATAATATTTTATAAAGTAATCACGTGTTTGGTGCATTTTTTTATAGTTACTGCCCAGTTTTTATCATTACATCCCATTTATTATTTCTTAAAGCCCATTTTTTGTTAAGCCTAATGCATCCCTCCTAGAAAAGATTTGCAGCCCATCGGGGCGGAGAATAACAACTTGACCTTGCCTGGGTATTCCTCAAAAAAAGTATAGCCGGGCTAGCCATTTTCAGCTTGAAAAAAATTAATATCTGGGCTGGATATCTGGCCTGGGCTAGACGGGCCACAGCCCGCCCAGTTAATACGTGCAGCGATGTTTTCGTTGTTGTTCAGAGGAGAAAAATTAATATCTGGGCTAAACATCAAAAAACTCTGCAGTGCTCATACCTCAAAAACACAAATACTGCTCGAGCTACTTGGTCCCAGCTGTCGGCCGCTTCTTGTGCAATTCTCTCGTTTATTGACTACTACATAGGTTGACAATGGTGTGGGACCGTGATGTCAGGAAACCAGGAGGAAGCAAAATAAATTATAGTTATATATATATATATATAATAAGGAGGCACTTGCGTACGTGAGGCTATGGACCTGGTGGGTCCCCATTGTCATCCTCTCCAAGTAAAGTCATCTCCTCGCCCGCGCGCGCTTTCCGCCCGAAACAGTCAGCGCCGCCCGCCCTACTTCCCGGTGCAGGCGATTGCTCCGCCTTCAAACGACACAAGTGCCGTCTGTCCGTCCATCTGCCACCCACATTAATGATACGCGGTTGCCGAGGCGGCTACTCCGGCGCCACACGTCCGTCCCTCCGCCCGCCCACCATTGCTATATAAACTGCTGCGCTGGCCATAGCCGCAGTCATCCGCATCCGTTCCCTTTCTCCTGTCCACACCACTACTGCCCACCATGGCTTCCTCGCGCTCCAGCGCTCTTCGGGACGGGCGGACGACGGACCACAAGGAGATGGCATGTAACGCCCATGATGCGGCTATATCTCCCACGTGTCGAGGCATGACTTAGAGGCATAACCGCATTGTGGTTTTGTCGCAAGAAGGGTCATCTTCACACAATCCCATGTAATGAACAAGAATGGGATAACGAGAGTTGGCTTACAATCGCCACTTCACACAATACATAAATATAGTTCATACATCATCCAAAATACACACATAGACCGACTACGGTCAAGATCCAAATGAAAATAAGATAACCCCAAATGCTAGATCCCCGATCGTCCCAACTGGGCTCCACTACTGATCATCAGGAAAAGACACATAGTAACGACCACGTTCCTCATCGAACTCCCACTTGAGGTCAATCCCATCATCTGCAATGGCATCGTCGGCACCTGCAACTGTTTTTGGTAGAATCTGTGAGTCACGAGGACTCAGCAATCTCACACCTGCGAGATCAAGACTATTTAAGCTTATAGGAAAGGATGGTGTAATGAGGTGGAGCTGCAGTAGGCACTAAGCATATATAGTGGCTAACATACGCAAAAGAGAGCGAGAAGAGAAGCAACGGAACAGTCGTCAACTAGTAATGACCAAGAAGTGATCCTGAAACTACTTACGTTCATGCATAACTCACACCGTGTTCACTTCCCGAACTCCGCCGAGAAGAGACCATCACGGCTACACACACGGTTGATGTATTTTAATTAAGTCAAGTGACAAGTTCTCTACAACCGGACATTAACAAATTCCCATCTGCCTCATAACCGCGGGCACGGCTTTCGAAAGATAATACCCTGCAGGGGTCTCCCAACTTAGCCCATCATAAGCTCTCACGGTCAACGAAGGATAAACCTTCTCCCGGAAAGACCCGATCAGTCTCGGAATCTTGGTTTACAAGACATTTCGGCAATGGTAAAACAAGACCAGCAAAGCCGCCCGATGTGCCGACAAATCCCGATAGGAGCTGCACATATCTCGTTCTCATGGCAACACCGGATGAGACATCCTACGAGTAAAACCAGACCTCGAGTTTCCACGAGGGGGCCCTGCAGTCTACTCAGTTCGGACCAACACTCGAAGGAGCACTGGCCGGGGGGGGGGGGTTAAAATAAAGATGACCCTCGGGCTCGCGAAAACCCAAGGGAAAAGGCTTAGGTGGCAAATGGTAAAACCAAGGTTGGGCCTTGCTGGAGGAGTTTTATTCAAGGCGAACTGTCAAGGGGGTCCCATAAATCACCCAACCGCGTAACGAACGCAAACTCAAGGAACATAATCCCGGTATGACGGAAACTAGGGCGGCAAGAGTGGAACAGAACACTAGGCATAAGGCCGAGCCTTCCACCCTTTACCAAATATATAGATGCATTAATTAAATAAGAGATATTGTGATATCCCAACATATCCATGTTCCAACATGGAACCAACTTCAACTTCACCTGCAACTAGCATCGCTATAAGAAGGGCTGAGCAAAAGCGGTAACTTAGCCAAACAACGGTTTGCTAGGAAAGGATGGTTAGAGGATTGACATAGCAATATGGGGGGCATGATATAGCAAGTGGTAAGTAGCGAAGCATGGCAATAGAACGAACAACTAGCAAAGCAAAGATAGAAGTGATTTCGAGGGTATGGTCATCTTGCCTGCAAGGTTCCCAGAGTTGTCGAAAGCTTGATCCTCGTAAGCGTACTCAATAGGTTCCTCGTTCACGAACTTGTCTCCCGGCTCTACTCAAAACAAGAACACAAGCAACGGAACCACAATCAATCACGGGAAAAGCACAAGCAACATGATGCAATACATGAATGATATGCGGCGTGCTCCGGAAGAAAAATGATGAACAAGGCAGTAACTTGGCAAACCAAGCATGCCACTGGAAATATGAGATGATTTCGGTTAAAATCGATATAAAGATCACCGGAAACGGATGCACGGTTTGCAAATGGCAAGCAAAACAAGAATGACACGAAACTGTGATTAACAGCATGATAGCACTTAGAATGCAACAAGAAACTATGCTACAACACTCCAACATAGCAACAAAGCAAATGAAAGTAATCTACAGGAGATGCTTGACAAAAATGAACACTGAGCTACGGCTAGATCACAACATACCAGGTTCAAACAAGCATGACAAAAGAGCAAAAGATAACAGGTTCACAGACTTGGTGAAATTACTGGACATAGCTGAAACAGCATCAGGTAGCAATGTTCAGAGCACGAAATCAACATGCTACGGGAACTTAACATGAAAAAACAAGGCATGGAAGTATTCTACTAAATGCATATGACAAAAGTCCCTTACTGACCATAGGACAAAAAGGAACAGAAGATATGATGACAACCATGTAAACCTAGCAAGTTTCGTTATCAGGTTCCAGACTTGGCAAAAAAACAGAGCATGGCAGAAACAATAATATGAAGGCATCTTGGTGAGCTTCATGCACTCACCACATAGAAATTCATGACAAAACAAGCATACCTACAGCAAGACGGCATGTTTATGAAGCTATCCATGGCAAGAGCAAGTATATAGCATGTATGGATCAACTACAATAAGCTTGGCAAAATTGAATAACACGTAAACAATCTGCCAGAAATATTTTATAGCAAAAGTAGAGCAAGATTGAGTCATGCTATGGCACTCCATAATTGCAAAAAAGGGCATGAATGGATCAATTACCAAACTATATACAAAACATCCTTACTGAACATCTCCAAAATAAGCATGGATCTCTCTGTAGCCACATGGATACATAGTAACAAAATAACAGCAGTCACAGACTTGGAGAAATTACCATGTCTCTGAAAACAGAAACATCACGAAGCCTAGTTTGCATGCTTGTGATAGTCACCACAGAGATCACAAAATTACATGGCATACACCTCTGTAAAGATGGCATGGCATAAAACAAAACACATGTAGAGCTCATGCCCATAAGATGCACAGATTAAATGCAACAAAAATAACAAATCGCCAAGTTCTGATAAGTAACAGCAGTTAACAGCAAATAGCACTCTTGCAACAGAGATTTGGGCATCAATATGGACTCAAATGAACATAATGCAATGGAACAAAATGAAGAGCATCTCGAGACGAACATTTCGATATATTACACGCATGAAACAGAGCTATATGCAGAGAGTTATGATGCACTGAACGTAGGCATGTATTATAAAAATATTAGGACTTGGGGAATTTCGGGGAGAGGAGAAAGTCAACCCTTCGTGGATCTGGATCGGGCCCGAGCTCAAGGACGGCCGGAGTTCGCCGGAGCAGCAGCTGCTCACCGGAGCGAGCACGGGCGAGGGAGGAGGAGGAGGCGCCGGGGGACGCCAGGGAGGAGGCGTCGGCGGGCGAGGATGACGGAGGAGGCGGCGGCGAGGCGGGGTCCGCGCGGCGGAGGGCGGCGGCCCGGCGACGATGTCGGCGGAGGACGGGCGGCGCGGGGCTCTCGCGGGAGTGGGCGACGGGCG
>NC_057796.1:131839832-131873827 GCF_018294505.1 Triticum aestivum
CCACGGGCTTCGGCGGGCCGCGGCGCGCGCGGTGGCGCTGGTTAGTCCGGCGGCGGCGGACGCGTCCGGCTGCGGAGAGGGAGATGGCTAGGGTTTTGGACTGCGGGAGGATTTGGGGAAAGACACTAATTTATAGGTAGAGGGAGCTAGGAGACTCCAAATGGAGCACGGTTTTCGCCCACACGATCGTGATCGAACGACCTAGAGCATGGAAGTGAGTTTGCTGGGTTTTGGGCTGTTTGAAGGAGGGTTTTTGCTGCAACACACAGAAGGACCTTGCGGTTGCCCGGTTAACCATTGGAGTACCAAACGACCTCCAAATGGCACGAAACTTGACCGGTGGTCTACCGGTGGTATACCAAGGCCACTTGACAAGCCTCGGTCCATTCCGAGAACGTTCAACACCTGCTCATGAAGTGAAACAAGAAGGGTGCACCGGAGGAGGTGGGAGTGCCGGATTGCAAAACGAACAATTGGGAAAAATGCTTGGATGCATGAGACGAACACGTATGCAAATGCAATGCACATGAGGACATGATATGAGATGCATGACATGAACAAAATGCAAAACGACAAACAAAACCCGACCACGAAGGGAATATCATAACACATGGCCGAAAATGGCAAAAGTTGGAGTTACAAATATGGAAAGTTATATCCGGGGTGTTACATGGCAGCCATTGCTGCCGACCGGCTGGCCGGTAGGCAGCCGGAGGACGACGACGTCCTAGTGGAGAACATGGTAGTCGATGATCGGGTGCCAACCCCCTCCTCCACGCCATCCTCGCCGGTGCATTGCACCATGACCATCGGCGAGGCCCGTGCCCAATATATGGACAGGGTGAGGCAGATGCGTGAGGAGCAGTTCCGGGAGGCGCAGGCTGACGCCGCCTACAACCACCATCTCCTCCAGGAGCACCTGCAGGCGGAGGAGCAGATCGCCGTGGAGCGGGCAGAGCAGGAGGCGCTGCTCGACTCGTACCGCTCCGCCCGCAAGGGCCGCCTCGAGCACTGGCGGTACCGCATGCGGGTGGCGGAGGCTGCGGCCGCCTACAAAGAGGGCGATGAAGCGGGCGAGGCGCTGTTTGGCGAGACCGAGGACGAGGCAGAGGACAATGCCGGCTCCGACGAGTCCCCGCTCCGCTGGCGTCGACGAGGCCCTGCTCCGCCGAGACCCCGCGGCGCCAACAACGATGCAGAGGACACCGCCGGCTCCGCCGAGGCCCCGCCCCACCAACAACGAGGCAGAGGACATCACCGGCTCAGCCGAGGCCCCACCCTACCAGCAACGTGGGGGAGGATTTCCATCGCTCCGCTGAGGCGCCGCCCGCCGGCAACGAGACAGAGGACATCGCCGGCTCCGCCGAGGCCCCACCCCGCTGCCAATGAGGCTGCGCCACACAGAAAACGAGGAAGAGTAGAACACGGTAGGTCGCCGCCGCTCGGGTCCAAGTAAGGCCACCGCTGCTACCCTCCGGTTGAAGCCAAGCTAGGCGGGTTGACCATTGACGACCGATTAGCTTCTTGGCGGCGACGTGGAGTCGGAGAGCTGCGCTGGAGAAGAACGCTGCTTCTACTTAACTGCTGGTGCAGTTGGCTGACTGACACGTGGGCCCAACAGGCCACATGTCAGTTACTCAACTGCACCTGCAGTTAAGTCACTGAAGCATCTGTTCGGCTCAACGGGACACAGGTGGGTAGCTTCGGTTAATTAATTATACCTCCAGCGCACCCCTTTTTAGTTGAAGAATGTATGAAATGTAATGAAATCCGGCATGTTTATATGAAATCCGACCGTGTATGAATAATTTTTTTTCGATTAGTTCGAATTCCTGTATCACTGGCATTGGATGAACATGCAAAACAATACGTACTAGCATTATTCCCAGGGTGATCACCTCGTTTGCAGCAGTTTCACATGTACTCCCTCCGGTCCTTTCTAGTCGTGCATACAAGTTTTGTCTGTAGTCAAAGTATCTCTACTTTGACCAATCTTATACAAAAAAGTATGCACTTTCACAATGTGCGAAGTAAAAAGGAACAGAAGGAGTACAAAGAGTTTGAGCAGCTTTTTAGCGTTTCTGTACATTGCAATCAAACACACAGGCCTGGCAATTCATAGAGAACATTCAAAACAATCGATGATTATGCATCTCAGCGACTCACATGTCAGAGGAAATATTTACTTCACAACTAAAGAATAAAGAAAAAATTGATCGACGCTGCTGACAGCAAAGGGCGTCCCATTCGAAAATATCAAACGCATGTCTTGCTAAAATCAATGAGCAAAATTTGACAAGGTTGTCCCATTCCAAAATATCGAATGCCTACGATTGTGGAATGGGCAGGGTTTGCCATCAGTTCGGACATTGACATGGCAACTCGTGCTAAATAAACCAGCTGTTCTTTTTGTGCAGTTCCACCAAAATCAACCAAATTCGCGCGTAGCTTGTATGATTTCGCCCTTATATGTTGCAACGCCTTGAACTTATCAGCACCTCCTTTCTTGTGGTGGAAATGAATGATTCGATGTATTCATGAACATTTTGTGCAGTTCCCATTGAAATCAAGCTAAGCACCCCTGTTTGCACAAATACAAAAAAGTGATTAGTATAAAGCAAACTGTACTATGAATTGACAGTTTCAACAGGCACATACATGGTCCATGTAGAGCACACTTTTAGAAAAATGGAACTCACCAGAAAGAATCCTAGAACAACATTGTACTCGCGCATCAAAGCAAAAAAATGGAGATTTGTCAGTCCTTCTGAGCTGAAGTTAGTTTGGTCTTGTGGGGAGTAATGTAACCATCCTTCAACTGCTCCTTCTGATGAGAAGATAGACATGGCTTCTTCATCCTGGCATAATCGGAACTAGTCACTTCACGTACTCCATATTCTTCTTCAGAGGAAGATGATCCTGTTGTGCAAAGACAAGAGGACTACTAAATGCTAGCATCCCTGTTTGCTCGAAAAAAAAGGAAAGGAAATATTTAAAACAGCACAGATGAAGCACTTCTCAAGGACAATACCACTTTTTCATGACAGTATCTAAACAGTAGCACAACACCAATAGAGATGACAAAGCTCAATCATATGGATGAAATCAGTGGGCGAGTACCAACCTTTGTCAGGTGGCTTATTGTGTAGAGCATACAGATGAAGCACTTCTCCGGAACCATCTGTTGCTATCTACGGTGGTGGCCATGCTTACTATATACTCCTCGATTAGTTTAATGTTTCCAACATCTTCTTGTGCAGTTCCACTAAAATATATGGTATCTTCAAAGAAGATCCCTATTTGCACAAGTAGAGATAATTACATATTACATTAAGAGTGGCATCAAATCAGTGGCAAAAAAATTGCTCGTTCTAGCCATAGCAATAAATTAAGATGCAAAACTATATCATTACTTGTGTCATCACAGTTCCAGTGCTTCATTACAGCACCGGGAGTTGATTTTTGTTTTTTTCCGCTTGTTCTTCCCCTTCATCACTTGGTTCAATAACAGACAAGCTTCGCCTTCAATATAAGATTTGGCATGTCAATTAGGGAGCACAAGTATAGTACTAAACTTATTTTTCTGATGAAAGTGGCAAAATACAGGCCAGCAGTTGTGAAATATCCTTATCTTACCTCAATGGGATATTACGGTGCACATATAGATTGGAAGTCTTGTCTCCATTTGTGCAGTTCACTAAAATCAAGCAACATTATTGTACAAGTAGCACAACATATGAAAGCACACTGCAGAATCATGTGAAAGAAGGCTAGTACGGGCCTCTCATGATGCGGAATTCAAACAACTCACAAGAAGAAGATCTGAACCAAATTCGCCTTAACGGATAGGAAGTAAGATCTTCTCTTGTGTAGTTCCACTAAGATCAAGCAATCAAGCAACGTTGTCGGTGTGACATTTTGGTTGAACTACACAAAACACTCTTAAAACAAAAGTGTTTTGTGTAGTGCAACAAAAGGTCACAATGGCAACGAGGTGAAGTAGATAACCATGTTTACACAGAGGTGCAAAGGAAACAATTAGTGGTCAATAACGGTGGATGACACAAAAGCCAACAAAAAGAAGCATCTACCTTTTCTAAATGGGAAATAAAGCAAGATAGTAGCATTTCTCAAACGGTGGCATTGATTAATATTAACATAGAGATTACATTAACAATAAAATTCGTTCAACATGTAATTTGCTTTTAACTGTGGCACTGCATCAATTTTCCAGCGGCATTATTAGAGGGTGTTTGTTTACAGGGACATTTTGGTGTAGGGACTAAAAAAACTCCGTGTCAGTCCCATCTAAACCAAATAGGAGGGACTTTTAGGGACTAAAAGTGGGCATTTGGGACTAAAGAAAGAAGACCCCGAGGGAGTCTTTTTGGGACTTTTTCCAACAGTTGCCCCTGCCACGCATCGCACCTTGTCTCTATTAGTTCATTACTAGGGGTAACATGGTCTTTTAACATGTCATTTAATAACCTCTAGTCCATGTTTAGTCCCTGGAACCAAGCAGGTTGGGACTAGGGAGTTTTTAACCAAACAGGGCCTTAGATTAACAACAGCTAATGAGTTGCACGGGACAGTGGACGCACCAGCACCATGTGCATCTACCGATGTACTGTGGTCATGCACAGTCTGTTGCAACAAAGAACAAACAACCAAGGAGCATATTTGTGTTGGTCCCAGTTTTTTTTATCTTTAGACACCTTTCCCTATGTGAGCGCAACAAATCTAGTCCTGCTCAAACTCTATAGCCTTGTCCCTTCCTTTCCTTTTTGAACTAGTACTTTCGCCCCTTCCTTTCCTCTTTGAACCATGTCCTAGATTTATGCGATACAACTTTCTCCACTACTTTCCCCCATTCCTTTCCTCTTTGAACCACATCCTAGATTCATGCTATACAACTTTCCCCCTTCATTTCCTCTTTGAACCACGTCCTAGATTCATGCTATATACAACTTTTCCCACTACTTTCCCCCACTCCTTTCCTCTTTGAACCACGTCCTAGATTCATGGTATACATGCAGCTAGAGCAATGCATGTGGAGTAAGTAAATTATACCTTAAGGTTCTTGGGGCGTGGTTCGGTGGGCGACGGGATGGCGGCGAAGAAGAAGGGGTCGGAGGCCCTCCCGCGCCGCCGCTGGGTGGAAAGTGAACAGCTGCGCCGGTAATCCCTCGCCGACGACGACAGCGTTAAGCCTCCTTCCCTTCCCGGCGGACGGATCCTGCCTGCTCTTTGAGCAGCAGTGAGGGGAGAGAGAGGCCAAGGAAGTCTTGTTTAGATCTGGAGAGGGCGAGAGCGTGTGAAGAGAGCAACTACAAGCGTTGAGGCTCCAGCAGGAGAGGGCGAGAGAGTGTGAAGAGAGCAACTACAAGCGCTGAGGCTCCAGCGTGTATATATATACTGGAGAGAGAGTGTGAAGCGTGCAAACCCTAGAAAACATTTTGACCAGTCAAAGAATCCTCCTGGCACAAATTATGCTCAAGTGTAGTTATTGAACCAGAGACCTCAAGTTTGATGAGCGAATAGGCTAACCAGCTACACAACCCTCCCGTTATGTTCAACAAGAGGGAAATAACCTTTTATACATTCCTGCATTCGTGTGACAAGCATGCCGTGTTTTTGTGTGGGGGGGGGAGTCATTGGGACTTCAATCATAATCGTGTCATGTGGCTTTGGTGGTAAGACTATCCACAGTGGTGCAGAAATAATGCAGCCTTAGTCACCTTACCTCTCTCCACGTAGTACGTTGGGTCCCACCAGTCAGAGGGTGAAACAAAGAAATTAATAAGAAAAATTAAAAGCGCCAGCGGTGTATCTTACCTCACACATCTCGCTACTGCTCGGGAACACTGTCCAATTGATCCCTCTGTTCGCTCACGTACTATTTTAAGTGAATCCTTATTATAACATGCACACAAATTCTGGGCACTTGTATTTGACTTAAGTCAGTGTGCCATCGTATCTCGTATACTTACTACTCCCTCCGTCTAGGCGTAATAAGTCACGTTAGAAGGTGCAACAGGACCAAGGTGCGTGCATGTGCGTGTGTGCGTGTGTGTGTGTGTGTTTAACAGCATGTGTGTGTTAGAGAGAGCGACAGATCGACCTAATCCTACAGAGAGATGTTGTGTAGTGTACAATTTTAGCCGCGCGAGTAGGTGCATCCTCTCGTTTCCGGGCGTGTCCGGTAGGGACATGCGGACAGCTGCCACGCCCGCTCCTGACCAGCCTGGCCCACCCAAAGCCCCTCCATTGCCCGCGCGTGCTTCCCGCCCGAAACGGTCAGCGCCGCTCCAAAGAATCAGTGCCGCATTCATGCCCGGGCAGAGCAGACGCGACCTCTCACTGGCACAAGAGTGATGGTTGCTTCGTCCGTCCAACTTACTGCTGGGTCTATGTGATTTGATGGCTCATTGGTCTTTATTACTGAGGTGGTAGGACTGCTAGATGTCCCACGCTTTCGGCAAAGGAGGTACTACTACTAGATTACAATTTTCTCCATTCTTACAGCGGAGGCGTGCAAGAGCAGTGAAACACGCAGGCTCAGTGATTACATGGCCCACCTCACACTATCACCGTGCGACACCTAACTCTTTACATAGTACTCCCTCTGTTCCTAAATATTACTAGATGAGTCCCCTTGCGTTGCCGCGGGATAGCGGTATATCTCTCTGCGCAAAATTATCGATTTCATAGAACTAAAAAAAACTCTATAACTGCATGACAAATGTGGTAGCCAAACTAAATAAACTCCCATCATCATTTAGATCATCCCACGTAAGGAAAAAGATCAGCCAACTCCTACTGCATGATGGGATTATATTTTTCTTTTTGACATGTTAATGGGACTTAAAAGCTCACTTACATGCATGCTACCAGTGCATGCTTGCATGCAGACATGTTGATGTGATTTAAAACCCACTCACATGCATGTGCCACGGTATTTCTGCATGCTTGCATGTGGCTTAGTGCGGAGCCTCTCAACGTCTTGATCAGACAGTTATTATGGACTGATTTACTTCATCTAACGGCTACATCAATTTTGATGATGTGGCTCAAGGAGAGGATAGAGAATTCCTAGTAGTGGGGGCTAGCTATTACTAGTAGATAAGTCTTTGTAGAGATTACACTACATACGGAACAAAATAAATGAATCTACACTTAAAATGCATCTATATACATCCGCATGTGGTTCATGGTGAAATCTCTACAAAGACTTATATTTAGGAACGGAGGAAGTACTAGTATAGTACATACTGTAATTTATCAGCGAGATAAATTTGTACAATGCTATGAAGCTTCCAGCTTCTGTTACATGTATCTTGCGTCCAAGGTTGCCCGTTGCAACATTTCATCAAATACAAAGGAGACTAACATGCATGCTATTGCATCTCAATGATTGAAAGATCATAGCAAATATGTACTCCCTCCGTTCCAAAATAAGTGTCTCAACTTTGTGCAAACTTTAGTACAAAGTTGTATTACTACTAAAGTTGACACTTATTTTGGAACAGAGGCAGCTAAAGAAAAAAAATGATCCATGCAGTCCCTAGCCCTTGAACAGTGAACCCTGACCAGGCTTCAATTTGCTGGCAACGTTCGAGCTTCCTAATAAATGAAGTTTGCAACCTTTTGACCATCGGATCATTTTGTGCAGTTTCACCAAAATCGAGATGAGCATCCCTGTGGCAAAGAAATTGAAGAAGCGTGATTAGAATAAGATTAATGGGACTAGTTGACGAGACATAAACTCATCACAAATACAGTACGTAGAAGCCAGTAGAGGTATGTGCGGGGCAAAGAAGTAGAGAAATATCCACAGGGAGTGATGTGGGTAGCTGGAGCAGTGGTGCAAGCCGGCTGTAAAGGGAGTTGTACCTGAGGGACGTAGCTCAACCTTGAGGAGGGCGGCGGGAGGCGGCAACTGCCCACGTCACGGAAGTGAGCAAGGGACGAAGGCAACCTCACCGGCTTTGTGAGAGAGAATGGCGGGGACCCCTGATCGGGACGTGCCGACCGTGGGTTTTCGCCGTCGGCGACGGCCACCGCATCTACACTAAGCATCCACCCCTCCCCCAAGCGGACGTGATCCGCCGGGATGTTAGAGATGTGGCCATAGTCGTTTTGTGCGAGAGAGTGTGAAGAGAGCAACCCCAGCAAGCAACCGTGTAGGATGGCCTGTCCTGACTATGTATATAGTGGAGCGGTTTCCTTTTCTCTCCATATGAACCTATCATATTGAGTACGTGCCACTGAAGAAAAGAACTTTATTTATAAATGACGCGACACCTACTACTCGTTCTCCTATAACCTTGCGCTTGGCATCTCCAAAATATTAACCTTGCGATTGGCTCTTCGCCTCTTCGGGAAGTCGAGCAATAATGGTAGTGCAGTATATATCGTTCTGGCTATATGAGACCGAATGAATTGCTGCACGTCCACCACGTGGGCGAGGGAGAGTGCTACATACGGAGCAAAATGAGTGAATCTACACTCTAAAATACGTCTATATACATAAGTGTTTGGAGTATGTACTAGTAGTTCATATTGAGATCTACTAAAGGACATATATATTCCAAACAATATGATATAATCTCTATAACCAAGGTAGTAGGGCCGACGTGTAAACGGAGGGAGTAGTAAATTTTTCTCCTCGTCCTGCGAGCCATCGCGCGCATGGGCGAGGGAGCGGGCGTAAGGCGGAGCAAGCTTCACCTCATCCTGCGAGCCACCGCGCCCGTGGGCGGGGGAGATGGCGTACTAAGCAAGCTTCTCCTCGTTCTGCGAGTTGACAGGACACATCAAAAGTACTCCAGTGTATAGAGCCTTGCCTCTAAGGTAGGCCCCACATGGTTTGCCTCTTTTTTTAACATAACACGTCAAGTCGCAATTTGTTTGTTCACCCGTGGTAGACGATCCTCTCTCCACCAAGTGGACAACCAGTACACGTGCCAAATTACCACGTGGGCTGCCTTTTTCGTACAGAAATGAGCTCCACCGTGTACCCGCGCGGGTGTGGTTGGGAAAGAGACGGGAGTACGTGCGCCGTGCATGCACCTCTTCTCTTCGTGCATGTCCCCCACCTACGTGGGTGTGTGTGAGAGATACAAACCGTGTTCGTGAGTGTTTTTTGTTTTGGGGTGTGGGGTGGGGTGGGGGTTGATTTCGTGAATTATTTGTGGGAGTATGTGTCGATGACATCTCAAACAAAATTTTGCATGCAATGTGTGTGAAATAGAGGCCTATCCATATCATACATAGAGGGTCAGGCAATCCACGAGAAGAGAGGGAGCGGTCATAGCTATCGATAGAGTCGAAGAAAGGATCAAGTGGGTGGCTGCGAGATCGATGAAGAGAGCCATCGAAATTGTGTGTGTGTGCAAGTCAAAGATATAGGGCGACTGGCCTACCGGAACGTTAGAGGGAACATGTCAAGTTTGTGTGTGCCAGGGAGAGATGACTAGAGCGCTCGATGTATCGGTGTGTGTGGGGGGAGGGGGGAGGGGGGAGGGGTAGGCAGAGGCCTAAGTATAGAGGTAGAACGACTCGTATATGTGTTGAGAAGGAGAGACCCAGCTATGTCTTGAGGGAGATCGGTCAACATCCATACATAACTAAAGGACGGGAAATACGATGGGACAGAGAGAGAGAGGAGAGAGAGAGGGAGGGAGAGGGAGGGAGAGGGGTAGAGTGCTGGATGAGTGGTGGAGTTGCTTCTCGAATATGGTGGGAGAGGCCTACTAGACAAACTGAGGGTGGAACTGCAATGTTATCAATAAGAGTGGGGATGTGTTTCTGTGTGTGCCTGTGCATGATAGATCTGTCGGGACGCATCCATGGATGATGAAGGGGAACCATGTGTTTGGTAAGCAAACCTAACTAGATCGGTAGATCAATTGTTGTTTGTCGGAGGAAGGGAGAGACACAACTAATGAGGTAGATCGATTGACCTATGGGTAAAACGAGTTATAAGGACCTAGCTAGCTATATGTATAGCGAGAGATCGGTCGGTGTACGTCCATTTGTTAGAGGCAAATAAGGCCCAGCGAGACGGATATACAGAGAGAATGGAGCTAGGAGGTGGTGCGAGAGGCCCAACTACTAGCTAGATAGGGGGAGGAGTGTGCGGTTGTGAGATCGATGAAAAGAGGGGCGAGAGTTTACACGTGTGTCTGACCGTATGAGAGACACGAGGCAAGGACACATAAAGGAGGAGATTGAAGGTGTGTGTGTATGTTGTAGGCATGCATCGCTGGAGAGGTTTATTGATCGGTGTGTGTCGGAAAGGAGTTGTGGAGACTCTGGGAGAACGACCTAAAGAAAAAAATGAATGTGCCCGGTGGATAGAATGCCGAGGGAGGGGGTGGGCAAGGAGGGCGTGTGCATGCACGAGAGAAAGTTAGTGGTAGCTACAAAGGTTAGAGGATTGTGTGGGTGTAAGAGACTAACAAAGATCATAATTTGATATGAAAGCGGATTCATATATTTGAATAGGAGATCATAGTGTTTTAAACATTGCATGCATGAATATAGCGGTGATACACGTGCTGTGCACATGTTATACCATAATGTGATAATGCATGGCGTTTGCAACTCACAGCTAAATGCCGAACAATCTAAACCATACTATACATCAAACAATCTCACATTTTATTTGAATTTGTGATAATGTGTGGCGTTTGCAGCTTACAACTAAATATCGAACAATCTAAAAAATACTATATGTCGAACATTCTCACATTTTATTTGAATTTGTGGTAATGTGTGGTGTTTGCAACTCACATCTAAATACTTTGCGTAGGGGGCGGGGTGTTGGAAATATGCCCTAGAGGCAATAATAAAAGGTTATTATTATATTTCTTTGTTCATGATAATAGTCTATTATTCATGCTATAATTGTATTGTCCGGAAATCGTAATACATGTGTGAATACATAGATCACAACCTGTCCCTAGTAAGCCTCTAGTTGACTAGCTCGTTGATCAACAGATAGTCATGGTTTCCTGACTATGGACATAGGATGTCATTGATAACGGGATCACATCATTAGGAGAATGATGTGATGGACAAGACCCAACTTAAGCATAGCATAAAAGATCGTGTAGTTTCGTTTGCTAGAGCTTTTCCAATGTCAAGTATCTTTTCCTTAGACCATGAGATCGTGCAACTCCCGGATACCGTAGGAGTGATTTGGGTGTGCCAAACGTCACAACGTAACAGGGTGACTATAAAGGTGCATTACGGGTATCTCCGAAAGTGTCTGTTGGGTTGGCACGGATCAAGACTGGGATTTGTCACTCCGTGTAAACGGAGAGGTAACTCTGGGCCCACTCGGTAATGCATCATCATAATGAGCTCAATGTGACTAAGGCGTTAGTCACGGGATCATGCATTGCGGTACGAGTAAAGAGACTTGCCGGTAACGAGATTTAACAAGGTATTGGGATACCGACGATCGAATCTCGGGCAAGTAACATACCGATTGACAAAGGGAATTGCATACGGATTGATTGAATCCTCGACACCGTGGTTCACCCGATGATATCATCGTGGAACATGTGGGAGCCAACATGGGTATCCAGATCCCGCTGTTGGTTATTGACCGGAGAGGCGTCTCGGTCATGTCTGCATGTCTCCCGAACCCGTAGGGTCTGCACACTTAAGGTCCGGTGACGCTAGGGTTGTAGAGATATATGTATGCGGAAACCCGAAAGTTGTTCGGAGTCCCGGATGAGATCCCGGACGTCACAAGAGGTTCCGGAATGGTCCGGAGGTGAAGAATTATATATAGGAAGTCCAGTTTTGGCCACCGGGAAAGTTTCGGGGGTTATCGGTATTGTACCGGGACCACCGAAAGGGTCCCGGGGGTCCACCGGGTGGGGCCACCTGTCCCAGAGGGCCCCGTGGGCTGAAAGTGGAGGGGAACCAGCCCCTAAAGGGCTGGGGCGCCACCTTGGGCCTCCCCCCCATGCGCTTAGGGTTGGGAACCCTAGGGGGGGAGTTCCCCCTTGCCTTGGGGGGCAAGGCAACCCCTTCCCCCCTTGGCCGCCGCCCCCCCCTTGGAGATCCCATCTCCTAGGGCTGCGCACCCCCTTGGGGGCCTATATAAAGGGGGGGAGGGAGGGCAGCACACTACAGCCTTTGGCGCCTCCCTCCTCCCCTGCAACACCTCTCTCTCGCGCGCAGAAGCTCGGCGAAGCCCTGCCGGAGAGCCGCTACATCCACCACCACGTCGTCGTGCTGTTGGATCTCCATCAACCTCTCCTCCCCCTTTGCTGGATCAAGAAAGGAGGAGACGTCGCTGCACCGTACGTATGTTGAACGCGGAGGTGCCGTACGTTCGGCACTCGGTCATCGGTGATTTGGATCACGGCGAGTACGACTCCGTCATCCACGTTCATTGGAACGCTTCCGCTCGCGATCTACAACGGTATGTAGATGCACTCCCTTCCCTCGTTGCTAGTAGACTCCATAGATGCATCTTGGTGAGCGTAGGAAAATTTTAAAATTATGCTACGATTCCCAACAGTGGCATCATGAGCCAGGCCTATGCGTTGTTACTATGCACGACGAGAACACAAAGCAGTTGTGGGCGTTGAGTTTGCCAATTCTTCTTGCCGCTACTAGTCGTTTCTTGTTTTGGCGGCATTGTAGGATGAAGCGGCCCGGACCGACCTTACACGTACGCTTACGTGAGACTGGTTCCACCGACTGACATGCACAAGTTGCATAAGGTGGCTAGCGGGTGTCTGTCTCTCCTACTTTAGTCGGAACGGATTCGATGAAAAGGGTCCTTATGAAGGGTAAATATAAATTGGCAAATCACGTTGTGGTCATACGTAGGTAAGAAACGCTCTTGCTAGAAACCTACAAACCACGTAAAAACTTGCAACAACAATTAGAGGACGTCTAACTTGTTTTTGCAGCAAGTGCTATGTGATGTGATATGGCCAGAAGATGTGATGAATGATATATGTGATGTATGAGATTGATCATATTCTTGTAATAGGAATCACGACTTGCATGTCGATGAGTATGACAACCGGCAGGAGCCATAGGAGTTGTCTTTATTATTTTGTATGACCTGCGTGTCATTAAGTAGACGCCATGTAAATTACTTTACTTTATTGCTAAACGCGTTAGCCATAGAAGTAGAAGTAATCGTTGGCGTGACGACTTCATGAAGACACAATGATGGAGATCATGATGATGGAGATCATGGTGTCATGCCGGTGACAAAGATGATCATGGTGCCCCGAAGATGGAGATCAAAGGAGCATGATGATATTGGCCATATCATGTCACTGTTTGATTGCATGTGATGTTTATCATGTTTTTGCATCTTATTTGCTTAGAACGACGGTAGCAAGTAGGATGATCCCTTATAATAATTTCAAGAAAGTGTTCACCCTAACTGTGCACCGTTGCGAAGGTTCGTCGTTTCGAAGCACCACGTGATGATCGGGTGTGATAGATTCTTACGTTCACATACAACGGGTGTTGACGAGCCTAGCATGTACAGACATGGCCTCGGAACACACGCAATACACTTAGGTTGACTTGACGAGCCTAGCATGTACAGACATGGCCTCGGAACACGGAGGACCGAAAGGTCGAGCATGAGTCGTATAGAAGATACGATCAACATGGAGATGTTCACCGATCTTGACTAGTCCGTCTCACGTGATGATCGGACACGGCTAGTTGAGCTCGGATCATGTTTCACTTAGATGACTAGAGGGATGTCTGTCTGAGTGGGAGTTCATTAAATAATTTGATTATATGAACTTTATTATCATGAACTTAGTCTAAAATCTTTACATCATGTATTGTAGATCAAATGGCCCACGTTGTCCTCAATTTCAACGCGTTCCTAGAGAAAACCAAGCTGAAAGATGATGGCAGCAACTATACGGACTGGGTCCGGAACCTGAGGATCATCCTCATAGCAGCCAAGAAAGATTATGTCTTAGAAGCACCGCTAGGTGAAGCACCAATCCCTGAGAACCAAGACGTTATGAACACTTGGCAGCAGCGTGCTGATGATTACTCCCTCGTTCAGTGCGGCATGCTTTACAGCTTAGAACCGGGTCTCCAAAAGCGTTTTGAGAAACATGGAGCATATGAGATGTTCGAGGAGCTGAAACTGGTTTTTCAAGCTCATGCCCGGGTCGAGAGATATGATGTCTCCGACAAGTTCTTCAGCTGTAAAATGGAGGAGAACAGTTCTGTTAGTGAGCACATACTCAGAATGTCTGGGTTGCACAACCGCTTGTCTCAGCTGGCAGTTGATCTCCCGGATGACGCGGTCATTGACAGAATCCTTCAGTCGCTTCCACCAAGCTACAAGAGCTTTGTGATGAACTACAATATGCAGGGGATGGAAAAGACCATTCCCGAGGTATATTCAATGCTGAAATCGGCTGAGGTAGAGATCAGAAAAGAACATCAAGTGTTGATGGTGAATAAAACCACTAAGTTCAAAAGGGGCAAGGGTAAGAAGAACTTCAAGAAGGACGGCAAGGGAGTTGCCGCGCCCGGTAAGCTAGTTACCGGGAAGAAGTCAAAGAATGGACCCAAGCCCGAGACTGAGTGCTTTTATTGCAAGGGAAGTGGTCACTGGAAGCGGAACTGCCCCAAATATTTAGCGGACAAGAAGAAGGCCGGCAACACCCAAGGTATATGTGATATACAAGTAATTGATGTGTACCTTACCAGTACTCGTAGTAGCTCCTGGGTATTTGATACCGGTGCGGTTGCTCATATTTGTAACTCAAATCAGGAACTACGGAATAAACGGAGGCTGGCAAAAGATGAGGTGACGATGCGCGTCGGGAATGGTTCCAAGGTCGATGTGATCGCCGTCGGCATGCTACCTCTGCATCTACCCACGGGATTAGTTATAAACCTCAATAATTGTTATTTAGTGCCAGCTTTGAGCATGAACATTGTATCTGGATCTCGTTTAATTCGAGATGGCTACTCATTTAAATCTGAGAATAATGGTTGTTCTATTTATTTGAGAGATATGTTTTATGGTCATGCCCCGCTGGTCAATGGTTTATTTTTGATGAATCTCGAACGTGATGTTACACATGTTCATAGTGTGAATACCAAAAGATGTAAAGTTGATAACGATAGTCCCACATACTTGTGGCACTGCCGCCTTGGTCACATTGGTGTCAAGCGCATGAAGAAGCTCCATGCAGATGGACTTTTGGAGTCTCTTGATTACGAATCATTTGACACGTGCGAACCATGCCTCATGGGTAAGATGACCAAGACTCCGTTCTCCGGAACAATGGAGCGAGCAACCAACTTATTGGAAATCATACATACCGATGTGTGCGGACCAATGAGTGTTGAGGCTCGCGGAGGATATCGTTATGTTCTCACTCTCACTGATGATTTAAGTAGATATGGGTATGTCTACCTAATGAAACACAAGTCTGAAACCTTTGAAAAGTTCAAGGAATTTCAGAGTGAAGTCGAGAATCAACGTGACAGGAAAATAAAATTCTTATGATCAGATCGTGGTGGAGAATATTTAAGTCACGAATTTGGTACACACTTAAGGAAATGTGGAATAGTTTCACAACTCACGCCGCCTGGAACACCTCAGAGAAATGGTGTGTCCGAACGTCGTAATCGCACTCTATTGGATATGGTGCGATCTATGATGTCTCTTACCGATTTACCGCTCTCATTTTGGGGTTATGCTTTAGAGACTGCCGCATTCACTTTAAATAGGGCACCGTCTAAATCCGTTGAGACGACACCGTATGAATTATGGTTTGGGAAGAAACCTAAGCTGTCGTTTCTAAAAGTTTGGGGATGCGATGCTTATGTCAAGAAACTTCAACCTGAAAAGCTCGAACCCAAATCGGAAAAATGCGTCTTCATAGGATACCCTAAGGAAACTATTGGGTATACCTTCTACCTCAGATCCGAAGGCAAGATCTTCGTTGCCAAGAACGGTTCCTTTCTAGAGAAGGAGTTTCTCTCGAAAGAATTGAGTGGGAGGAAAGTGGAACTTGATGAGGTGATAGTCACCCCTTCCGAACCGGAAAGTAGCGCAGCGCGGGAAAATGTTCCTGTGGTGCCTACACCGACTGGGGAGGAAGTTAATGATGATGATCATGAAGCTTCAGATCAAGTTACTGAACTTCGTAGGTCCACAAGGACACGTTCCGCACCAGAGTGGTACGGCAACCCTGTCCTGGAAATCATGTTGTTAGACAACGGTGAACCTTCGAACTATGAAGAAGCGATGGCGGGCCCGGATTCCGACAAATGGCTAGAAGCCATGAAATCCGAGATAGAATCCATGTATGAAAACAAAGTATGGACTTTGACTGACTTGCCCGATGAGCGGCGAGCCATAGAAAACAAATGGATCTTTAAGAAGAAGACGGACGCGGATGGTAATGTGACCATCTACAAAGCTCGACTTGTCGCTAAGGGTTAACGACCAAGGGGTTGACTACGATGAGACTTTCTCACCCGTAGCGAAGCTGAAGTCCGTCCGAATCATGTTAGCAATTGCCGCATACTATGATTATGAGATATGGCAGATGGACATCAAAACGGCATTCCTTAATGGCTTCCTTAAGGAAGAGTTGTATATGATGCAGCCGGAAGGTTTTGTCGATCCTAAGAATGCTAACAAAGTGTGCAAGCTCCAGCGCTCAATCTATGGGCTGGTGCAAGCATCTCGGAGTTGGAACATTCGCTTTGATGAGATGATCAAAGCGTTTGGGTTTACACAGACTTATGGAGAAGCCTGTGTTTACAAGAAAGTGAGTGGGAGCTCTGTAGCATTTCTCATATTATATGTGGATGACATACTATTGATGGGAAATGATATAGAATTCTTGGAAAGTATAAAGGCCTGTTTGAATAAGTGTTTTTCAATGAAGGACCTTGGAGAAGCTGCTTATATATTAGGCATCAAGATCTATAGAGATAGATCAAGACGCCTCATTGGTCTTTCACAGAGTACATACCTTGACAAGATATTGAAGAAGTTCAGTATGGATCAGTCCAAGAAGGGGTTCTTGCCTGTATTGCAAGGTGTGCAATTGAGCACGGCTCAATGCCCGACCACGGCAGAAGATATAGAAGAGATGAGTGTCATCCCCTATGCCTCGGCCATAGGGTCTATTATGTATGCCATGCTGTGTACCAGACCTGATGTAAACCTTGCCGTAAGTTTGGTAGGAAGGTACCAAAGTAATCCCGGCAAGGAACACTGGACAGCGGTCAAGAATATCCTGAAGTACCTGAAGAGGACTAAGGATATGTTTCTCGTTTATGGAGGTGACGAAGAGCTCGTCGTAAAGGGTTACGTCGACGCTAGCTTCGACACAGATCTGGATGACTCGAAGTCACAGACCGGATACGTGTATATATTGAATAGAGGAGCAGTAAGCTGGTGCAGTTGCAAGCAAAGCGTCGTGGCGGGATCTACATGTGAAGCGGAGTACATGGCAGCCTCGGAGGCAGCACAAGAAGCAGTCTGGATAAAGGAGTTCATTACCGACCTAGGGGTGATTCCCAATGCGTCGGGCCCAATGACTCTCTTCTGTGACAACACTGGAGCTATTGCCCTTGCGAAGGAGCCCAGGTTTCACAGGAAGACCAGGCATATCAAGCGTCGCTTCAACTCCATTCGTGAAAGTGTTCAAAATTGAGACATAGATATTTGTACAGTACACACGGACCTGAATGTAGCAGATCCGTTGACTAAACCTCTCCCTAGGGCAAAACATGATCAACACCAGGACGCAATGGGTGTTCGATTCATCACAATGTAACTAGATTATTGACTCTAGTGCAAGTGGGAGACTGTTGGAAATATGCCCTAGAGGCAATAATAAAAGGTTATTATTATATTTCTTTGTTCATGATAATAGTCTATTATTCATGCTATAATTGTATTGTCCGGAAATCGTAATACATGTGTGAATACATAGATCACAACCTGTCCCTAGTAAGCCTCTAGTTGACTAGCTCGTTGATCAACAGATAGTCATGGTTTCCTGACTATGGACATAGGATGTCATTGATAACGGGATCACATCATTAGGAGAATGATGTGATGGACAAGACCCAACTTAAGCATAGCATAAAAGATCGTGTAGTTTCGTTTGCTAGAGCTTTTCCAATGTCAAGTATCTTTTCCTTAGACCATGAGATCGTTTCCCGGATACCGTAGGAGTGCTTTGGGTGTGCCAAACGTCACAACGTAATTGGGTGACTATAAAGGTGCATTATGGGTATCTCCGAAAGTGTCTGTTGGGTTGGCACGGATCAAGACTGGGATTTGTCACTCCGTGTAAACGGAGAGGTAACTCTGGGCCCACTCGGTAATGCATCATCATAATGAGCTCAATGTGACTAAGGCGTTAGTCACGGGATCATGCATTGCGGTACGAGTAAAGAGACTTGCCGGTAACGAGATTTAACAAGGTATTGGGATACCGACGATCGAATCTCGGGCAAGTAACATACCGATTGACAAAGGGAATTGCATACGGATTGATTGAATCCTCGACACCGTGGTTCACCCGATGATATCATCGTGGAACATGTGGGAGCCAACATGGGTATCCAGATCCCGATGTTGGTTATTGACCGGAGAGGCGTCTCGGTCATGTCTGCATGTCTCCCGAACCCGTAGGGTCTGCACACTTAAGGTCCGGTGACGCTAGGGTTGTAGAGATATATGTATGCGGAAACCCGAAAGTTGTTCGGAGTCCCGGATGAGATCCCGGACGTCACGAGAGGTTCCGGAATGGTCCGGAGGTGAAGAATTATATATAGGAAGTCCAGTTTTGGCCACCGGGAAAGTTTCGGGGGTTATCGGTATTGTACCGGGACCACCGAAAGGGTCCCGGGGGTCCACCGGGTGGGGCCACCTGTCCCGGAGGGCCCCGTGGGCTGAAAGTGGAGGGGAACCAGCCCCTAATGGGCTGGGGCGCCACCTTGGGCCTCCCCCCATGCGCCTAGGGTTGGGAACCCTAGGGGGGGAGTTCCCCCTTGCCTTGGGGGGCAAGGCAACCCCTTCCCCCCTTGGCCGCCGCCCCCCCTTGGAGATCCCATCTCCTAGGGCTGCGCACCCCCCTTGGGGGCCTATATAAAGGGGGGGGGAGGGAGGGCAGCACACTACAGCCTTTGGCGCCTCCCTCCTCCCCTGCAACACCTCTCTCTCTCGCGCGCAGAAGCTCGGCGAAGCCCTGCCGGAGAGCCACTACATCCACCACCACGCCGTCGTGCTGTTGGATCTCCATCAACCTCTCCTCCCCCTTTGCTGGATCAAGAAAGGAGGAGACGTCGCTGCACCGTACGTGTGTTGAACGCGGAGGTGCCGTACGTTCGGCACTCGGTCATCGGTGATTTGGATCACGGCGAGTACGACTCCGTCATCCACGTTCATTGGAACGCTTCCGCTCGCGATCTACAACGGTATGTAGATGCACTCCCTTCCCTCGTTGCTAGTAGACTCCATAGATGCATCTTGGTGAGCGTACGAAAATTTTAAAATTATGCTACGATTCCCAACACGGGGCACCATACATAATGTGATAAACACATTATACATATGAGACATGGTTTAGATTATGAAGATCTAGCTAGAGCTAGAAATGTAATGTGATTTTAAATCAAAATAAAGTGGATTCAAAAAATCTAGTTCGAGTTCATATAGTACACATAGTTCATATGTAACTCAACACTAATCATGTGGTGTGCTGTGAAGATAATACACAAACGATGGTTTAACTTGACAATAATGATGATTGTACATCTTATTAAAATAGGGAAACAAATTCAAATGCTTTGACTTCACAACAATCATTACTGTAGATCTTATTCAAATAGAGAAACGAATTCAAATTTAGTTCATATTGAAGCGGTAGTATATATGTTTGGAATGCACTAAAACGTTCATTTGAGTAGTAGGTTGCACGCATTATACACGTAGCGAAATATTTTAATTGAACATAACATGAATTCAAAGTTTTGAATGACATTTGTAGTAAGCATTGATTTGGTACAGTACACGTTAGGCTTGTCCAGAAATTTCAACCCGCGCCTTGTTAGCCCGAAATATTTAAGATATATCTTTGTCTCGTTGTGCTCCGACAACTCTCTCCATCTCAACCCGCGCCTTGCTATTCCGAAATTACAACACGCGCGAAAACTCCCACCTCGTGTGAAATCCCGACACGCGAAATGCCCATGGTACCCCTGAACCGAAAGAACCGCCTCAAATCGATGGGGGTACTTTCGTAACTTATGCCACATTTCGGACAAGCACGTCTCTAAGCCATGGTTCCCCACTGCCATCCCATCCGCCCACCCATTCGTACACCGAGGCCGCGAAAACCCACGACGAAACCCCGCACCCTGCTCCGTCCGCCACCCAGCCGGAGCCTCTTCCCCGACGACGTCGTCCACAGCAACACCTCGACGTCCCTCATCCACCGTACCGGATGAGGATCCGTCGTCGATCTCATCGTCCCGCCGGTTCAGCCACCCTGTCCTCCACCTCCAAGGAGCTGCCCCGACGTTCCCCTCATCTTTCGCGCCACCTCCATTGCCACACCACCATCTTTACCTGCACCACCGGAAGAGCATCATCATCACCGTTTCCTCGGATGAAGCTGCGGCCTAATCGGCGCCACCAAATAGGTTGTACACTAATCGCCGCATTTTCTTCTTGATTCGATCTCACGGTGCTGCCTGCGCTCGGTCCTGAGTCGATACGGCGCGACTCCATCCACGGCGGCGTCGCCGGCCACTTCCTCCACGGCGTCGCTCCCTCGGCGGCGACGCCCACATCAGTAGGAGCTGCTGCTGCTTTAGCTCTCGCCCGCGCTGCCGCTCTGCTCTTGCTCTCGGGCCCCTGCCTGGTCTGCTCTTGCTATTGCTCTTGCTCGCGTTGCTGCTCTCGCTCTTGCTCTTGCTTGTGATGCTGCTCCGATTTAGCTACACTTCAGTCGACTGAATCGACTTTTGGGTCAGTCGATTTTCAGGGGGGGGGGCTCGCCGGGGTGAAGGAAGAACCAGCCGCAGCGGGAAGGGGGGCTCACCGGAGAGGTACCCCACTATCTATCTTAGGGTTCAGGATGGGGGCGGTGGTCGCCGGCGGTGGCGGGGCGTTGGCGGGGCGGTGGCATGGGGATCGCCGGAGAAAAAGCTCGGCACGGGGGGCCTAGAGGGATGGCCGGGGCAGCGGCGGACCGGCGGTGGGGAGTGTTTTCGGGGCGGGCGGGGCGGCGCACCGCCGGCCGCGGGCGGCGGGGGGCTGCTGTTTGGCCGGTGGTGGCTGGCGGCTCAGGGGGGTGGAGGTTGAAGATGAACCGCAGGCCCTTGATTTCGTATCCAACGGCTGCAAAATCGACTAACTGGAGATGAAAAAGTCAATCGACCGACGTGTAGCCTCACCTTGCTAGTGCGTTCAGTTTCGACAGCAAAATTCAGTTTTGACAGTTAAGTTCAGTTTCGACAGTTAAGTTCAGTTTCGACAGTTAGGTTCAGAGATGAGCGGCTGATGTATTTTACATCTAGCACTTTCTGGTTATGTATTTTACGTCATGTATTGGAGATGCTATTAGAATTCCACTCAGGTTAACGTTGTTCGTTGTCTCTCTTGTCCTGCTTCAACCTCGGCGTCGTACAACTCACCGGAGCTGCTCCAACGACGAAACTCTCCATCACAGCGGAGCAGTACCTCGGGCTCCATCTCCAGACGCCTAAGATCTTCTTCCCCTCCTCCGACAGCAAAGTCAGCCGGAGCATCCTCACCGGCCAACCCAATCAAGCTGAGATCGACATGGCTTCGCCAAAGAGGTTGTACACTTGTTGCATCTCTTTTTTACTCTACATGTTATATATATTGTCCACTGAGCACACGGATTTGTTCCTTTAGTGTCTCCTTGAAAGAAAAAATGTAGGAATTTTAATTTTCACTTGTCCTCCTTTTCAAATTCCTATTCATGAAGCACAAGACTAAGAGATAGTAGCATAATAGCATTATAACCGTACATTTTCTTGTGGTTTGACTTAATCTCACCATGCTTCTTTGCATCCTATGATCTTCCAATTGTTGTGAATCAAACACCCAGATTGGCAGAAATCCCGTGTTTTTAAATTCTCTGTTTTGCACGTGCATTCCTATCCTATTCTTCTCTATTTCCTATCCCTGCATTGTTGGAATCCTCCAATTCAAACGAGCCCTTACAGAATTACTTCTCTTACAGATAGTTGTCAAAGAAAACCTTGCATGGTTTGTCCCGCTCCTGCTGCGCCGTCGTCCACCCCAGCTCAGCTGCTTCAACGACAGAAGGGTCCAGCACAGCAGGGATCCGGCCTCCAGACTGTCTTTTGCCGCCTCAGATCTTCTTCCCCGCCGCTGGCAGCCATGAAAACTGCATTACCATCATCAACCGAGTAGATGACCTCGAGGACTACACGGGTCCGCAAGAGAGGTCGCACTCTTTTGTGTCTGCGTACGTTATGCATCGCTTAATATTACATGCTACTTTATCGTCCTGTTCACCGATTAGACTTTGAGTCAGCTCCAAACTAATGTTCAAACTTGAGTTTTTAAATGGTTGTGGGGTACATATCGGGGCCGCTATCAATAGTATCTATCTACTATCTGGTTAATCTCCGGTGTCTACTATGAGTTTCATGTTGGGTGGGAAACAAACAGTAAAGAAGCCATTATCTGTATTTTTAACTGAAGCCATTATCTGCCTGCTATTATTGGTTTTGGGTCTATCCACAGGTTGCTACCATCACTCTGGATTTCTGCACGCACTCCTTACATAATCTCACTATGTTTTATTCCTATGCATGACAGTTATTGTGAACAATGGAACTGAACATGTAGAGAAAAAGAGACGAGCCTTGCGTGGAAATAAAATTTCATGCAGACGTTGCTCCATGGTAGGCGCAAAGGCAGCCCCCTCCATGCATTTCGGATTGTAATTGAGAGGAAGATATCTGTTTTGAGGGGGATTCAGAAGGAGAAGACAACTCCTATTTACCCCCTGAGGTCTTCGCTCTAACTTGGCATGCTGATGTTGGTTATATCATGCATATGGTGTCTTGCATTGCTTAATTTATACATCAAATATGTCATCTGCTTAGTTTAGACGTCCTTTGTGCGAATGCCATCTGTTTAGTTTATTCATCGTTTATGTGAATTATGCAACGGCATCTTGTTTAGCCAGGCACCATATATGTGAATTTTGCAATGCCATCCTGCTTAGCCAGTCATCTTATATCTAAATTATATCAGGCCATCCTTTTTTTTCCGTTACATATTACATTTGTCAACAATGTTAGTACATTCAACTGCTCTTCGTGTGCATCAGCCATTTGACACGGTGATGGCAAATTCTGGAGTGAAAACAAGGTCTTCAGAGCAGACTATGCTATCTGACGAAGCGCATATCTCGCTGGTTACGGATAGCTCCTTAGAGGAGGATTCAGAGACAGATGACCAGTCCTATCCCCCCGGAGGTGTATGCTCTAACTTGGCAGGGTTATGTTGCTCATATCGTGCGTATGGTGTCTCGCATTGCTATGTCATTTGATTAGTTTAGACATGCTTTGTGTGAATGCCACATGTTCAGTGTCTAATTACCATATATGTGAATTATGCATTGCCATCTTGTTGCAAGACATTATATATGTGAATTATACAATGCTATCTTGTTGCAAAGGCATTATATATGTGAATTATGCAATGCCATGCTGTTTAGCCAATCATCATGTATGTGAATTATATCATGCTATCATTTTTTTGTATTACGTGTTCCATTTGTCGACAACGTTTGTATATTCAACTACTCTTCCTGTGCATCAGCCATTTGAAGTGGTGATGGAAGTATCTAGAGTGAAAACAAGGTATTCAGAGCAGACAATGCTACCTGCTGAAGCAGACATCTTGCTGGTTACAAAGAGCTCCTCAGAGGAGGATTCAGAGACTGATGACCAGTCCTATTTCCCCCCTGAGGTCTATGCTCAAACTTGGCAGGGCTATATTACCCATGTGATGCATGTTGTCTTGCATTGCTTAGTTTTTGCATCATATATGGATTGCCATCTGCTTACTTGCTTACTATATAAATCATATATTTGAATTATATCATGCCATCATGTTTACATAGTACATACACATCATCTATCTGAATTATGGCATGGCAACCCATTTAATAAAGACATCATATAGTTATATCATCTCATCCTGTTTAGTGTTTACAGTCATCATATTTTGAATTATGGCATTCTATCCGTGAATGTATGTGAATTATGGCATGCCAACCTATTTAATAAACACATTATATAGTTATGTCATGTCATCCTGTTTACATAGTCTCATATTTTGAACTATGTCTTTCCATATTTTTTAGTTAGCCATCATAATGTGAAATTGTGTCATGCTATCCTGTTTAGTTAGCCATCATATATGTGAAATTGTGTCATGCTATCCTGTTTGGTTAGACAACATAAATATGAATTATTTCATGCCCTCTTTTATTCCCCACTATCCATTGCACCTGTCTATCATACAATGTCTATACTTTCAATTACTTTTCTTGTTTATCAGCCATTTGAATTGGAGAGCGTGATGGCAGTATCTAAGGGAGTAACAACACGGTCTTCAGAAAAGATAGTGCTACCAGTTGATGCAGATAGAACCACGGTTGTACTTGCCCAAGGACTAGATCCACCACACATAACCCAGACTCTCGCAGATTGTACCCCTACCCAGTTGGACAGAGAACCATCTACACCCCTTCTAACCCCAACCCCGGCAGATAGTAACCCAGTTCCAGTTGACACAGCACCGTCTCCGCCACAGAGCACCCAAACACGAGCAGTTAGTAAGGGAACTACAGTGCCCAAAGCACGAGGACCACCACTCCGAATCCCAACTCAACGCTTACAGGAGAAGAAGATTTGTTCTCAGGTCAGGTTCTGTAGCTATGGTTCATACTCCTTTGCTCTTGCATTACTGTATTTACTCATACCAACTATTTTCAAATTTGAAGGATGTAATTGAAACTCCAATGGCGCAACAGGTATGTATCAAACCTGTTTCTTTAACTGGTTTGCTGTTGTAACCTGCTCTATGTTGATTTCAGTTTCAATTGAATAAATAGTTATGTTCTCATGTCATGCACATTACAAGTGTTGTTATTGCTCTATAGTTACCCACACTTATATTCTGTCTATTCTGCTTTGTCTTGAACAAATATTATTTGAACTGTGTCTCTATCTTGATTTGGCAACAAAAACTAGAATGATATAGACCATAAAGTGACCATGGTACATAGATATATGTTTGTTTCATGCTGTTATCCTGTCCACTTTACTACTGAACTCATTTACCAAAACGAGTTTCATATACAACATGGTAAACATTTGATGTGTCTGCTTGTTTCTCTTTTAGAATGCACACAAAATATTGGAGAACAGTACCGCGTTATCCAATGGTAAAGGACGTAATGCAGATAAGGTTCAAGATAGTGAGACATGCCTGTTGGTCTCCAAGAAAGCTGATAAAAACTATCTTGACGACAGTGAGGGAACCCAAAAGTCCTGTCTTGATGTAGTGTTCGAGTTACTGGCCACTACTGCTGGCACAAGCTCTTCGAACTCGCTGCCTGAATCAGTTCGTCTTCTTGAGTCTCAACTTCAAGTTGAAAGAGATCGATCAGATGTGCTGCGACAGGAAGCTGAAGGACTGAGGAAGTCCCTGCAGAACTCAGATGCATATTTTCTGGTGCAACAGCAAGCGCTGGAGGATTTAAGTGCCAAACAAGAGAAAGTTAATAAGCTTGCTAAGCATCTTGCCAGCATTATGGGTACCCAGGATATTGTTTCTTGAGATGTTCTGAAGTGGTTTCAGTTCTGGATTTGTTTTACTATGGCGTTTATTTGCGCTGGTTGCCAACTTTGACAACCAGTGTATATGATATGCTGCTTTTTTCCCTATATTTGCACTGGTGGCAAACTTTGATGCCCAATGGATGTAATATGTGTAATAGCAGTGATAGCCTAGTGTTAGTTGCTTGCTTATTTATTTCCTTGTTGTCTTGTTTAATTGTTTGCTTGTAGTCATTGCAGTTCTTTTTCCGCGGATAGCTAGTGGCTGCAATAACCTATTTTTTTAAACTAGGCCACAATAACCATGGGCTAATATTTACTGTAGTGACACTGGGCCTCCTACTGGCCGTAGAAATAGTGGGCCTTCTACGGGCCGTAGAAACAATGGGCCTTCTGCGGGCCGTATCATCAATGGGCCTTATACGGGCTGTATGATCGATTGGCCAAACATGGGCCAAACAGACCGCATTATGGCCGTAAACGGGCTAGAGTTGGAATCGTCCGTTCATGGGCCGACCATAACGGGCCATCGTTAATTGGCCGTATTTGGCGATGCTATGAAAATGGCCCAACAGACTAACGGTCGACAAACGGGCCGACTGTAACGACGGGCTGAATTTGGCCCACAAGCAGAAAATGACAGTAACGGGCCATAAGTAATCGAATGCTACAAATGAGTCCAAGAATAAATGGGCCCTCAGAAGGCCAAAAGTTAACTTGGGCTAGAAACGGCCCAACGGAATAACGGGCCGTTAATGGGTATAAAGTGATACACTGTTCATTAAGGGCCAGTTTCACCACGTGCCGTTAATGGGTGTAAAGTAATACACTGTTTATTACGGGCTAGTTTTAGCATGGGCCGCAAATGGGCCAAGAGTTACGAAGGGCCTCATATGGGCCGAAAGACGTCATGGGCTATACATGGGCCAGAAGTGAAAACGGGCTGGAATCATATTGGATGGCCCAGATGACGCTACTGGGCCTAATTCGGATAGGGCATAACGGGCCTTGGGTTAGCGGGCTGTAAATGGGCTATATGCGAACAGGCCGTTAACAGGCTTTCCATGGGCCGGCCCGCCAGGTTTTGACCAAGTCAAACGGGCCGGCCCTTTCACAGGAATGGGCCACTGTTGGGCCGTGCGACGGTCGACGTATCATAGGCGCGTTCTGTCCAGTGAGTGGATGACATATGTCCCAACGATGAGCCGACACGTGTTTCCTCTAGCCAATGATGATTTTACACGTGGAAAATCCCCATTGGTCGGGGCTGTTAACGGGTTATCGGATCCAAAACCCGACCCGATAGCTTAACGGCGTTTCGTTACGGTGGATGCCACGTGTCGGTCACCCTTGACAAAAGCACTTCTGTGACGCGCGATTTATCGTCATGGAAGTGGACACTTCCGTGATGATAATTTTGGTAATGTCATGGAACACTTCTACGACATCACATGTATGACTATCTTGATTCTGTCATAAATTTGTCATGGATGTACATGCATGACAAAAAACGCGACCTACTGTGGCAAACACGTATCATCACGGAAGTGTATTTTTTGTTGTGAATGTGCTATCCTTACAGTGTCATTTTATTTTGTTTTGCTTGTTGTTTGAATAATATCTCAAGATCTGAAATTCTTAAATGTTAGAGAGTCTTCACATACACTACCGCAGGATGGAGCAAACACGACACTACGATCAGAGACCCTTTGTCGAAACTGTGTGCGATGCAATAATCGCAAACAGTGGTGTAAAAAAGCCGTCAAAGAAGGTGCAAAACATTTGCGATGATGGATGCATCAAACACGGTTCAAATTTTAGTTGCGTGTGCGATGCAGGGCATATTGTTCAGTTCAATTAACTGTTTGCGATGAAGAGGAACAAAAGAAACGGGCAGTCAGATGAAGGTGTGTGCGATATACAGCATACGGTTCACTCAGATGAACTGTTTGTGATTAGGCAACACAAAAGAAACGGGCAAATAGATGAAGGTGTGTGCGATGTACAACATACGGTTCACTCGGATGAACTGTTTGTGATTAGGCAACACAAAAGAAACGGTCACCCAGATCAAGGTGTGTGCAGTGTACGGCATGCGGTTCACTCAGATGAACTGTTTGCGCTGAGACAAGAGTATAAAAACGGTTCGATATAACAAGATGTGTGTGATACGCGGCAAACAGGTCCGTAATCAGAAATGTGTGCGAAGACCGATAATAACACAGACGATTGCTTCTAATAAGACGTATGTGATATGCTCTGTCTACACAACATCTATTGGCCATTGGGAGACGGGCGGTCATCAGGATACGCCATAAGGATGCGAAGAGGCATCCTATATCAGCAAGGACTAGATGTTCCACCAGTAGCTCATGTAAGAGAACTCTCAAGTTAAGTGTGCTCAGGCTGGAGCAACCATCAGATGGGTGACTGGATGGGAAGTTGTGTTGATGTTAAATTAACTGATAGGATGGGTCATATTTGTCAAATTAAATGACTGATACGACCCATCCCATGAGTTAATTTAACCTCGAGGTCCTTGTTTTTAACACAAGTTAAAGAAGGTCTATCACATTACTTTTTGACAATGTGCGATACGTGGCATACAGTTGATCCATCCGACTTGTTTGTGATGGAATAAGCCGTGTGTGTTGTGGGAAACGCTTGCTAGTATTCAACCGTTTGCGATTGATGAATTCATCACCGACGGGTTCGCTAGTGTGGCCCATGTTCATCTAATCATCATCTACTTCTTGTGCTAGCTCGATGTTCCTTCTATGCTAAGTTCCATTAATTGATGGCGTTTTATGAACACACCACCGTTTCCCGCCATTTCCTCACATGTTTCCCGCCACCCAGCGATATTGCGGGTAAACCTAGGCGGCGCGCGACGCACGGAGGCGACAAGTGCAACCTGTAGCACATCCACCTTTTCCAAGCATGCCAACCCACCAAAGCGCCGCCTCTGCCATCAACCTCGTCGACGAGGAAAATGAGCTGGTGCCACGGCCCGTCGAGGCCGAGGCGATCCCCGACAACGCGATGGACGACGTCGTGATGCGCGTCATCGCCTAGGTTGAGCAGACCTTTGGAGCATGGCGCTTGAGCGCCACGGATCAAGATAGGCATGTCAGCGCCGACAGGCTGCAGCTCGCAGCACAACATGATCGATGGCGTGCCGCAGAGCAAGTGCGTCCGCGCCGATAGGCTGCGGCTCGCTGCACGGTGAGACTGTTGGAGCGCCGCAGAGCGAGAGGCGTGACGTGCCGCACAGCAAGAGCGGATCCATCGGCGCTTGCCTGCTGTCGACACGGCGTCGTAGCTGGGTACATGTCCCGTCAGTACCCCCATTCCTCGCCAGGAGTGGGCAGAGGCCCTTAGTACTGTACTTGCACCAGAGGCCGGCCGCGCTGTACTTGCACCGGATGCCCGCCACGCCGTTCGCATGGGTGCCCCCGTTTGCCTTGTCCGCGGCCTACTGGATGCCAACGCGCTGGTCCGTAGGCTCGACCGCCTCCTTGGCCCAGGTGTCCACCTGGGCGCAGTAGAGGAACATGGCCGTCGCATCCTCAAGATGGTGATATCCGATGAAATAGCCAACTTGGAGCTCGAGATCGCGCTCCAGATGTACCACGAGCGTGTCGACCGCTTGGACGAACGCCTGCACGAGTTCAGGCAGAGCCAAGAGCTACCGTAGGCAAGGGCTGCTGGTCATGGTCTCATGGACGCGTTTTATTTTGTAGTCGTTTCGACATGGATAGCTATGTATTCACAGCAATCATATTATTGCTCTGTTTATTCCCTGTTTCAATATGTGTACTCTGTTTTCCGTTCTTATATGTTCTGTTTCAATGTGTGTATATACGCTTTCCATTTTGTATATGTGGATGATAACAGCTAGATTCAAATTAGTATACAAAAAGGATAGAAAATGGAATTCATAATATATATATATTAATTGTTCATTAGTTCATCACAGAATATATATATATATATATATATATAAAATATCATCACATATACGTGATGATACTTAACTACTAGGTACAATGCATAAAATTGAAAACGGACAATACTAAGACTAATAATCCCTCCTGGGGCCAGTATTCCGGCAGCCCCTCGCCAGCAGGTCCCTGGTGCGCGGCGTCTTCCCAGTGCGGAGGCAGTACTCCACCTCCTCTGCCTCGCAGCGCTTGACGTACCGATCTGCCTCTAGCTGGCGGACGCGCGCAAACGATCTTGCCATTTCGTTGGGCGCCCACCGAAGCTCCTCATCGGTGGCATGCTGGAGCTTATCGGCCAACCTCCACGCAGCGACGAGGCGTCCAACGCCTATGACCTTCCTCGTGAAATACCCGTCTTTGTACACCTCCTCGGCACGACGACACGCCCGCCCCCAAAGCTCCCCCGCCTCCTTTTTCCAGGCGGCATCACGGGCTTCACAGGCCACCTGGTACCTGGCTTCCTCCTCTGCCATCTCCTTCTTGAAAGCCACTTGCCTGGCTTTCTCAGTTGGCGGTAGCGACTTCCACAGACAAAGATTGTACTGGCCCAAAAACCAATCGAAAGTTGGGGGCTCCGGCGCAACGTCGTCCGGCGGCGCATAGGGGTCCTCGTCGCTGCTATTCGAGTGAGCGTCCTCGGGGGGGCGGTGACTCCTCGTCGGCGCATGGGCAGACCGACGGCGCCATGGCAGAGATTTGAGAGAGAGAGAGAGGGCGAGCGAGGGGAGGATGTAGATGAGAATGCAGGCGTGACGACGTGAGCAAGGTAGTATTTATTGGCGTCCGGAATCTAGATCGACGGGGATAGTACACACACCGGTCGTCGGAAATTACGAGTATTGTAGTTTGAATTACACACGATCCCTGCAGCAAAATCCGTGTGTAAACATAATAGCTGACGATTTCCAATACAGAACCGTGTCTGATTAATGATCCCCGCCACTCAACTACCAAACCTCGAGCCGCGAGATAGAGTGCCAATCGTGTGGGGGCCGGTTGTCTTGCCCGATCTTTACATTTTTTTTAACACCAGATATTTATATCATCTGATGAGTTTTTAACTCGCACACAAGTACACAAAAATATGATTTTTCAAACCGTTATGGTTAGGCGTTGCATGTAGATGTAGTTCAAATTTGAATCACGGTCATTAAATGGCTAGAAATTCACTTAAATGTCTTTAAAAGGTCAACTGACCCCTGAAATTTTCCAAATTTCCACATGACAGTTGTATTAGAGCACGTTAAACGTAGAAAAAATTTTGAAGGCCGTAAGAGGAAGCTATCCCCTGTTCGTCATCAAACATGCATTGTTCCCTCCCGGAACCACGAACCTTCTAGTGAGTTGCTCCGGTTTGTGAGGGGTGTGTGTCTAAACTTTTGTCAAACATGCGAATTTTTTTACCACATCATCTTGTGGCATGACATTAAATCAAGCATGGTTTCATGTTTTTCTGATCATTTTTTAATTTTTTGGAATTAAAATGCCATGGCACTCTATGCATGTGACATGCCGTGAGACCAATATGTTTGAAAATTCCTTCTAATTTACTGCACATGGAGTTAACTCACACACAAGTACACAAATAGGATTTTTCAAATCGTTATGGTTAGGCGTTGCATGTAGATGTAGTTCAAATTTGAATAACAGTCATTAAATGGCTAGAAAATCACTTAAATGTCTTTAAAAGGTCAAATGACCCCTAGAATTTTCCAAAATTTCACATTATAGTTGTAGTATTGCACGTTAAACGTAGAAAAAAATTGAAGGCCGTAAGAGGAAGCTATCTCCCGTTTGTCATCAAACATGCATTGTTCCCTCTCGGAACCACGAGCCTTTTAGTGAGGTGCTCTGGTTTGTGAGGGTATGTGTCCAAACTTTCGTCAAACATGCCAATTTTTTTACCACATCATCTTGGTTGCATGACATTACATAAACCAAGGTTTCATGTGTTTCTGATATTTTTTAATTTTCTGGAATTAAAATGCCATGTCACTCCATGCATACGTATGCATGTATCCATGTCGTGAGACAAATATGTTTGAAAATACCTTCTAATTTATTGCACATGGAATTAACTCGCACACAAGTACACAAATATGATTTTTCAAACTGTTTTGGTTAGGCGTTGCATGTAGATGTAGTTCAAATTTGATTTATAGTCATTAAATGGCTAGAAAATCACTTAAATGTCTTTAAAAGGTCAAATGACCCCTAGAATTTTCCAAAATTTCACATTACAATTGTAGTAGTGCACGTTAGAAGTAGAAAAAAATTGAAGTCCGTAAGAGGAAGCTATCTCACGTTCGTCATCGAACATGCATTGTTCCCTCTCAAAACCAGGGGCCTTCGAGTGAGTTGCTCCGGTTTGTGAGGGGCGTGTGTCCAAACTTTCGTCAAACATGCCAATTTTTTACCACATCATCTTTGTGGCATGACATTACATCAAGCAAGGTTTCATGTGTTTCTGATTTTTTTTAAATTTTTTGGAATTAAAATGCCATGTCACTCCATGCATACATATGCATGTGTCCATGTCATGAGACAAATATGTTTGAAAATTCCTTTTAATTTACTGCACATGGAATTAACTCGCACACAAGTACACAAATATGATTTTTGAAACCATTTTGGTTAGGCGTTGCGTGTAGATGTAGTTCAAATTTGAAATACGGTCATTAAATGGCTACAAAATCACTTAAATGTCTTTAAAAGGTCAAATGACCCCTAGAATTTTCCAAACTTTCACATTATAGTTGTAGTAGTGCACATTAGACATAGAAAAAAATTGAAGGCCGAAAGAGGAAGCTATCTCCCATTCGTCATCAAACATGCATTGTTCCCTCTCGGAACCACGAGCCTTCTAGTGAGTTGCTCCGGTTTGTGAGGGGTGTGTGTCCAAAATTTCGTCAAACATGCCAATTTTTTAACCACACCATCTTGGTGGCATGACATTACATCAAGCAAGGTTTCATGTGTTTCTGATTTTTTTTTTATTATTTTGGAATTAAAATGCCATGTCACTCCATGCATACATATGCATGTGTGCATGTCGTGAGACAAATATGTTTGAAAATTCCTGCTAATTTACTGCACATGGAATTAACTCGCACACAAGTACACAAATATGATTTTTCAAACCGTTATGGTTAGGCGTTGCATGTAGATGTAGTTCAAATTTGAATTATGGTCATTAAATGGTTAGAAAATCACTTAAATGTCTTCAAAAGGTCAAATGACCCCTAGAATTTTCCAAAATTTCACATTACAGTTATAGTAGTGCACATTAGACGTAGAAATAAATTGAAGGCCGTAAGAGGAATCTATCTCCCGTTTGTCATCAAACATGCATTGTTCCCTCTCGGAACCACGAGCCTTCTAGTGAGTTGCTCCGGTTTGTGAGGGGTTTGTGTCCAAACTTTCGTCAAACATGCCAATTTTTTACCACATCATCTTGGTGGCATGACATTACATCAACCTAGGTTTCATGTGTTTCTGATATTTTTTAATTTTTTGGAATTAAAATGCCATGCCACTCCATGCTTAATTGTGTAATAGCCGTTAGACCAATATGTCTGGAAATTCTTTCCAATTTACTGCACATGGAATTAAATCGCACACAAGTACACAAAATATGAGTTTTCAAACCGTTATGGTTAGCTGTTGCATGTACATGTAGTTCAAATTTCTATTACGGTCATTAAATGGCTAGAAAATCACTTAAATGTCTTAAAAGGTCAAATGACCCCTGAAATTTTCTACAATTTGACATGACAGTTGTATTAGTACTACAAAATTTCTCATACATTTAATACACCATCCTTTGCCACTTTACTCCAAATTCGTCTTTCGCAGTTAATAAAAAATATCTACAACATCGCACATAGTTGTTTTGCAGGAACCGTTTGCAATGAAAATATCTGGGTCTTTTTAAGTCTCCCTCCTTAAGCTTCGCCGGCTCGTCTGCTACAGTGCCGGCAACCCCTGAATCCACGAATCCTGATCCCCATTCCCGCACCCCCTTCTTGCAAAGATGACGCCATGGAAACGCTTCGTGAAGGCCCGTAC